>NW_008238355.1:5312892-5317124 GCF_000691975.1 Corvus brachyrhynchos
AGTTTGATTTAAACCCAGTTTTAGAGAAACGCCATTCTTGCTCACTTGAATCTTAATCCTGCAGAAATACTGATATGAACTCTGCTGCCTCCAGGAATTTTGGTTATTTAGGCAGTAGCAGAACCTCCAGCCCTGTTTGCCATGGGGCACCCCTGCGCTGAAGAAGCGTTGTGTCCACTTGTCTCTGCAGTCTCTTCTGGTCACACATACAGTGCCTGCCTCGTCCCTGGCCCGTCAGGTGGGCTCTGACAGAGCCCCACCTCGTGCGCAGAGACACCTGCTTTTGTCCAGCCCTCAGGGATCTGATCCCACAGTGTCCGTGGCCTTGTGCAGAATGACATGGAGATAGGACAGATGTGTGCCCCACCAGAGCGGGGTGGTCTGTGCTGCCTGGCAAAGGGATGGGCAGGCAAGAATGGGCTCCAACCAGGCCAGGCAGCAGAGTGAAGGATAAAATTCAGATCCCAGTGAGAACTGTGGTGTTCTCCCTTTCTGGATACCGTATCAGGTACTGTGGCTACCAGATGCTCTGGCTGACAGCTGTCCGTAAAGACTTCAGATGGGGATATGTCTTTCCTGGTCCACCAGGGCCAGGGACAGTGAAGTCTGACGTGACCTGCAGCCAGGATCTGGGGTTTGGTGATAACGAGTCAGCTACTCCTGCAGCAGAGGCAGCAGAATTTCATCAGACTGAGTCCAGCCTGAGAGCTGAAGGATTTGTGTCTTTCCAGGTCCTAACCATTGAATCCCTTGTTATGTGTCAGGGCAAGTGCTACTAGTAAAACTTCTTTTAGTTGGGTGTTAAAGGCATGGTATGTTTTTCATTTGCAAGTGCTGCTCCGGCTGGGACCGCACCCTGCCCCAAGTCAGGCTGGGTGCAGGATTCCTGAAATCAGGGCACTGTGCTGGGCAGGAGGGGATTGCTTTTTTTGTGCACCTGCCTCCACGGGTGTCCCAAAGTGATGCCGAGCAGTACCTCATTTCTCCAAGTGGTCTGTGCAGATTAGAGACTAAGTATCAATTGTTCTTGAGCCTTGACATTTGTATGTAAGTGTGTTTAGCTTGACAAAAGTTGTTTGAGTTTACTAATGCAACAGAGAGATGCCAGGTGGAGCCAGTAACTTTCAGCAAGGAGCTGGCCACTTTAATTAGATTAACCTGGCATCTCTGCCATGAAGTGGTTGTGAGCTCTCAACTCAGAGCTGATCTCCAGCATGTCTCTGATATACTAACTTCATTTGTGCTGCATAGAAAAACTCTCTTACCTTCTTAATAGCAGCTTGTTTGACAGTCCTGAATTAAATGTTGATCAATTATCAAAGTAGTAACTGTTTGTGAAGTTGCCAGTGATATATTTTCTGTAAAAGAATGAATTCTTAGAGTGTCAAAACATTTATTTCCCATTTCAGTTCATCTACAAATTGTGTAACTACCAGATTGTTATGGTAGCAATATTAATATACATACGTGTATATAGACAAAAAAACCTCATTAATGATAATTGGAATCAAAAAGTTTAATATTTTTTCCCAGTCAAATACACTAATGCTTCCAAGGTGATAGAAGAGTGTACAGTTGTTAAACAAGTTGTAAATAAACGCTTATATAAAATGTAAATGCTTGTCTTCCCTTTATTTGGTACTTGGTTGCGAAGTGCATTTCCTCGGGCTCTGCAAAGGAGGGTGAATGGCATGGGCAGTACCAGTATATCAGAAAGCACAACGTCCTCACTTCTGCTGGGAACCATCCCATATGGCTGCCTGAGGTGCATGGCATGGTTTGCCTCACCAAGGGCTGAGCCAAATGACCAAAGTAAGACAATTTTCCCTTGCTGATGGAAGCTTCACAACAGATGTAGCTAAAGGAAAAGAGACACTGCTAATGTGGACACAAACATCTGTCCTTCCATCCTGCACTGATGAACAGCTCTGGCAGCTGGGGAGGAGGAGGCCTGGGTGGGTCTCAGAATGGGCAAATGCTGATCTTTGTGAAAGAGAAGGCAACAGCCAGAGAGCAATACTGAGCCCATGAGTGTTGTGGGTGGTACTGGGGTTAAGAAGGATGTGCAGAGACCCTGATACAGCCTTCTGGGACTGGTCTGTAAAAGGAATAGGATCAGAAAGGGGAAGGTGCCCTGGTGGCAGTGCTGCCAGCCTGGTAGTGACTGGAGAGCTTGTGAGGCTGAGGTCAGGCTGGGGTAAAGTGTTTGCTGGCTGGGAAGGGCAGGAGAGCCCCAGAGGTGGTACCCAGCTTCCTCCTGCACCACAGGCAGTGGAGGGTGGAGGCAGGAAGCTGCCAGAGCCTCACTTCCAGCTGCTTGTTATTCACTGTGGTCCTCTACCTTCCTCAGTCCCACTTGTCACTCCTCTTCATCTTTGGCATGACTGTAACAGTTCCTGTCTTTGACTGTCATTCCCTGTCCTGTTCTTTTCCTCACTCCGAACCTCTCCAAACTTTCGCTATACATCTTTTTCCCTTCCCAGCTGTCCCACCCCGAAGTGTGCTGAGACCCACACTGGTATCCCTTGTTCTGGCCTCCACTCCCCACTCTCCGCTCTGCTGCCTGTCCACTCCTGCAAGGCCATGACTTATGCTCTCATGCTATGGGGGAATTGTGCTCTTATCCCCCTGCTTCCCACTGCCCCTCCACAGCTGCTGGCCCAGCAGGGAGGATGCAGCACTGCAGGTTGTCTTCCAGTGGTACCTCTCCTCCACACCCCACAGCTGCACTGTCCCCCAGGTTGCAGGAGGTGACAGCCACTGCTGTTTTAAAAGGTGTGGTGGAAGCATGCTCCAGAGGCTGCACATTTTCCCCCTACAGTTCCCCTTTTCCACTCTTTCGTCCACAAATAACTTCTGAGCACCTGTATACTATTCGCATTAAGTATAATCCTGTAAATAAATCCTTGTACCCATCCGCCTGTCTCAAAACCCTTTGTGTACCAAAGCAAAGGGCAGCACGTTTGTATCCACGTGTGTGTTTGTCAGTGGGAGGCAGCAGCACCCTTGGAGCAAGGCTGCAAGGTCTGGAGGGGGACACTGCCACCCTGCCTCCAGCGAGGGAAAAGCACCGCAGGGGAGTCTCCTCCTGTGCTGGGCGTACCGAGTTCCTCTTCCTTAGGAGCTTAAAGCAGTAGAACAGCCTCAACACAGCAAAGTACCCATGCGGCAAAGCAGGCTGGCCAGAAGTGAAGGTCAGCTATGCCAGAGCGAAGATGTGATGTAACTGGAAAACCTTCACTTACCGAGTGTACCCGCTCCTTCCCTGCTGTAGTTCTGAGAGCCCCAGGAGGCAGTGGAGCCTCTCTGCCTGCTGGGGCTTCCTGCTGGTAGCAGGGAATGGCCTTTAGTCCTTCACAACAGACAAGTGTCTCAGAGCTGCAGCTGTGCACACATCTGGATGTTTGGTTTCTGCGCCAAACTACGCTGTCCACAAACTAACAGGGGGCACAACTCCGTGCCAAGAAGGAAACCCAACCTGAGCTAAGGGCAGGGAATGGAAACTCTCCCAGCCCCCAGTGCCAGGGACTCGATGAAGGCAGTCACAAGTAAAACATGAGGCAGATGCATTTTCACTGTTTATCACACCACCATGTGCAAGACCCTTTCTTTGGCTGTGACCCAAACAAAAAAATGTACCAAAAAACCAACCCAGACCTCTAAGGCAGATCAGAAGTTACAGACAGATCACATCGATACTCTAAAAAGCTTTCTAGGGACTTCACTGTTTCCATGCTTTTTCCTACCCCTTTAACTGTCACAAAACATTGGAATGGCTGTATGTCTTTTTGTTTGCCCCTGCCCCAAACAAAGGCAGTCGGCAGCCCTCACCAGAATCGAAGCGGGCATGCTCCGCGCTGACAGCGCAGGAAAGGACAACGCAGGCTATGGAGCGCCATCAGCGATACGGGATATGCCGTCTGCCAGTCAGCCAACAAAACAGAGCACAGCACAGCTCACACAGCACACACAGCACACACAGCTCACACAGCACACACAGCACTCACAGCACAGCACAGCACAGCAAAGCACAGCACACACAGCACACACAGCACACACAGCACACACGGCACACACAGCACAGCACAGCACAGCAAAGCACAGCTCACACAGCACACACAGCACAGCTCACACAGCTCACACAGCTCACACAGCTCACACAGCACACACAGCACACACAGCTCACACAGCACACACAGCACAGCTCACACAGCTCACACAGCTCACACAGC
>NW_008238355.1:5319965-5320574 GCF_000691975.1 Corvus brachyrhynchos
TGGATTTTTTTTTGTTGCCCCCTGCCCCAAACAAAGGCAGTCGGCAGCCCTCACCAGAATCGAAGCGGGCATGCTCCGCGCTGACAGCGCAGGAAAGGACAACGCAGGCTATGGAGCGCCATCAGCGATACGGGATCTGCCGTCTGCCAGCAAAACAGAGCACAGCACAGCTCACACAGCACACACAGCACACACAGCACACACAGCACACACAGCACACACAGCACACACAGCACACACAGCACACACAGCACACACAGCACACACAGCACACACAGCACACACAGCACACACAGCACACACAGCACACACAGCACACACAGCACACACAGCACACACAGCACACACAGCACACACAGCACACACAGCACACACAGCACACACAGCACACACAGCACACACAGCACACACAGCACACACAGCACACACAGCACACACAGCACACACAGCACACACAGCACACACAGCACACACAGCACACACAGCACAGCACACACAGCACACACAGCACACACAGCTCACACAGCACAGCTCACACAGCACACACAGCACACACAGCACACACAGCACACACAGCACACACAGCACACACAACTCCCCCCACACAGC
>NW_008238355.1:5320641-5321227 GCF_000691975.1 Corvus brachyrhynchos
CACACAGCACACACAGCTCACACAGCACAGCTCACACAGCACACACAGCACACACAGCTCACACAGCTCACACAGCTCACACAGCTCACACAGCACAGCTCACACAGCTCACACAACACACCCCGCACACAGCTCACACAGCTCACACAGCACAGCTCACACAGCACACACAGCTGTCTGTGGTGGGGCACATCCTTCCCCTGTACCTGTACAATTAAGCTCTCCTCGATCTTACCCGTAACATTCCCTGTTCCCAGGCACTTGTTGCCCAACTAAGTTCTTTTCTAATGAATACTTATTTTTATCTGAATCACAGCTGGACTGAAATAGTATTATTGTTACTGGGCCTTTGAGGAAAATTACTGACCTGGATTGAGTCCAGGATGGCAACTGAAGGAAGACTAAAGCCAAGCATCTCAACCCTGTGAACAGAGTTCCCACAGGAGGACCTTTGAGGCCCCTTGGCCCCAGTGGCTGTGTCAGCACCTCCCTTGGAGCAGGATGTGCCTCGGTGCTTGTCAGCACCCACACGTCTGAGAACTCAAAGGAGCTTCGTCAGAAACTGACAGTGGGCCCAGCCTGGTAC
>NW_008238355.1:5325197-5338744 GCF_000691975.1 Corvus brachyrhynchos
CAATACCAGACAAATGAAAGTATGCTTGTGGAGGGTGTGACAGAGAAGATGTGGAAAACATTTGTATTTCAGATCACTAGTCCATGTTCTAGAACTGGAATGACACAGGAGGTGGAATCCTCTTTCAAATAACTCTGGGGTCTAAGTATAATTTCTAAACTAGGTAAGTATTCTGTTAATGAATGCCAACCTAGGCACGTGCCTGACTCCAAACACATAAGCTTCATCAAGCTCTGTATCTCTACTAGAACTAAGGTGAACAGGAATTGTAAGAGGTAAATACAAGTAAATACACTGAACAAGTTACCTTGTCAGAAGGAACTGGGAATTCTGGATAGTCTGCTGACTGTTTTCTGTGTTAGATGTGTTGGTTGTTGTTGTAGATTGTGTCATAGTGGTGTTGACATTGATCGTGTTGGTGCGTCTGGTTGCATTGCGTGCAGTCTCCAGTTGCTGTCTTGCTGCCTGTGCATGTTGTCGTTCCAACTGCAGTTGCATCTGCAGCTGCTGTAACTGAGAAGCAGAAGGGCCAGAGGAGTTGAGCTGTCCTCCTGCAGAACGCCTCACACCTGATAGCTGGGATAAAAGCTCTGCCAGAGAACAGAAAGCATCTATGACTTAAGATCTTAAATAAGCATTACACAGCAGAATAAATACACCCTGAATTCCATTTTTCTCAACTAACATCAAAACCCAACAATGCTCACAGAAGACTATGAAGAATAATGCCTATGAAGATTAAGACTAATTTATGCAGACTTAGTGCAAGTAACAAGTCGAAGTTTAATGCCTTGACAATGACAGGAGAGCCAATCTACACGTAATCGCTGGCAAAAGACGTCCTCTGCAGCAATTCTGAAACTTCAAGTCAAAACAGCCACTGACTAAGAAACTTCTTTATTTTGGCTTTGGATGGTGACTTTTTTTTCCCTTTCAACAAGTGTTCCCTCAAAAAACAAACTACATCCTCCCAGGTATCCCAGAGGGAAGCTGTGCTGCAGCAAAGAGAGAAATACTGTACCATTGCTTCAAACATTTACTAAAAGAAATTTATTTAAGAAAACATATTAAATCACTGCTTCACAAAATGCTTCAAAAGCATTTTGTATGAATTCTTATTTCTGCCACAAGCATGGAGACCTAGTGATTAAAACCTCCCTCTGTTTTTAAGTCTTCCAATTCAGAAGGATGGAATGCTCCTTGCAAGTTTTATTCACAAAGGTTTTTTAGAAATAAGTATTAGCAGCAAATTACTGCTCAGTGCATTACTGCAGAATCTATTCTATGCCCTGTGCAGAAGGTACTTGTCACCTCAGACACCTGCCACAGTTGATGCAATGGCAGAGGAAGCAGGGGACAATCCTGCTCCTGCCCCTCTCCTCTGCATTACAAAGTTACTATATAGGTCATGACAATTTTTCTTCCATCGCATTAATGAAATGTAATTCTAAAGCAAGCTGTTTTTGAAGGAATAAAGTAAAATATGGACTAGAGTGGCTGAGTAATTTTCACCAACACTGACAGTAGCACCAAAATTAAGTAAATTTTAATTACTAGAGAATGCCACAGGGAGGAAGAAAAAGTTAAGAAAAGTAACTGATGCTATAAACTTTAAACAGGAAAATTACTGTGGTGTTTCCTATTTATTACTCCAGTAAAAAGGCAGGCACGATAAACTCACAGGCAAGATTAAGATATATTTATTCTCACTGTAAGCTGAAGCTTAGAGTACAGGTAAGCAGGTGTGAACTCAAGACAGTCCTGGAACAAGGCAGACACCAAGCTCAGTGTGCTCTAAACGCAGAAACACAGCTTCCACCAAAAGAGAATAGATGCAGAAGAATGACATTTTATCCCACATTTAATGCTGCTAAGTGGGAAGGTCCCGAGAGGCTGAAAACAAACTTCAGCAGTCACTTCACATTGTAACTGAGCTGAAGTAGCTGCCCTGGGAAAAGAAAGAGGATGTCTTGCACTGGAAGCTTCAAGAACATCCTCCCTCTTTGAACAAACTCACCTGTGACCTCACTGAACTTGTTTCCTTCTCTTGACGGGCTACTTCTTCACAGCTAATTTAATGAGTTACATCAAGTCACACCAGGCCAGCAGAGCACCAGAGGCAGCAGAAGGCGGGCAAAGGGGACCATGATTAAGGAAGGCAGTGGATCCACAGCTCCCCTTTTAGGGACAATGCCTCATTAAGACAGCTGCTGGCTACCTGCCCCTGAAGAAGTTACACCCTGATAGTAGCAAGCTCCAGTTTGAGCACTGTGTCTCCTTTGCATTATAAGCAAAGATGGATTTGTGGCAGACATTCTGAGGTTTCCCTGTAACATTCTGGTATGGTGGAAGACCATAACATTAACATGTTTAGATTTCCCCATAGGCAAAGCTATATTTGTTCTCAGAATTGTCTTCACTCTCTAGTTTTTCTTCCTTGTAAAAAAAAAGTTATTTTCACATGAAAGCTAAAAATAGAACAAACAAGTCATTTCTGGGAATCCTAAAGACACAGCCTAATTACTTTCTGATGTTGACAGTAAGAACACCCTTCCCCTCTTCACCTGTGCTGTGGGATGCTGTGCCTGTAGTGCAGCTTCACAGCGACATAGAGCAGGGCAACTACTGTCATTTTGCACTTTCCTTCCCCTGTGGAAGGAGGACAGTGGGGTAAAATTTGTGGTTACAGCTCTTACCAGCTATAGGATCCATGGCTTCTCTATTGCTTGGAGAATACGAACTCTGAGAAGACGAAAGCCCACCAGGGGAACTGGTAGTAAAGTGCATGTTTGATCTACGAGCACGGGGGCCTCCCAAACCGCGGCCTGGGTGGAACATCCTACGTACATGCCGAACACCACTGGATTCATCGTAGTCAAGAAGTTAAGAAAACAGAACTGTTTGGCACTGAGTCTTAAATAACCATTAAAGGACATTTGATGGGTGAAATATGCAGGTGTACTGTTCTTGATTCATGAAGTAATGACCTAACTTTTGAAGCAGAGCTAAGGTACACTGTGGCTATGCTGTAGGTCAGACTTACTGATCTGGTAACATTTTTTTTTTAATGAAAACCCACACAAATGCATTTTCAGCCAAGCTTACTGCTGAGACAGGGATTTCAATTCTCCCTTCCCACTTCTTACATTAAGCATCAAAAATAATTAAAAAGTTAACTACAATTCTGATCAGGAAAATTACTGAATTCCTTTTGACTTCTGTACTTCATGCTTTTATCCAAGAAATTTCATCACTTCGTTCTTTAGGAAACTGCAGGTTTCTGGAATATTCAGCACATCCACCACACCCCTTTGTTTCACCTTTTTTCTTACAGCGAAAGAAATATCACTAATTCAAGTTATGACAATGATGCTTTTCATTTTCCCTTTTCCCCACTTCCCCCTATCAGATGCTTGTATTTTGTGTCACACTTTTATAGGTTCTCATATAAATTTTGAGGTAATCAACAAATTATTTAAAGATTATTTTTGTCATAAAGTTGTTAACATTCATTCCTCCAAGACAGTCCAGACAAGGCTTCTTCTTAAAAATTACTAGCATGACTCACTTGTGAAAAATGAAATAGCATAGGCTTTACTATTTTATTTTAGTGTTACTAGAATTCAGCTTAGATCTCCATCTCCCATTTTTAAATTTTTGTAATAGTATGGTTACCACTCATATGGTACCAATTTCTGTGCAAGGGTAGTGTCCAATGTACTTTTCATAAATCACAGTTATGAGGCAGAGCCTCATGATGTCACAGAGGTCAAGAACTTAAGACTGAAAGGAATGACTTGACTTCTCATTGGAAGAGAGAGCTTCTGGCCAGTACAAGATGACTTTACAGAACGTTTGCTTCTTTCAAAACTGTTGGTTATGCTACAGAGTAAAACTTACCATCTAGGGTGCAAGAGGAAAACCTCACTGGCACAGAACACGCTTTGCTTAGTACAGAGTGTCTTGCACTTCTGGATGTGCCAATTTTGGATGCTACTGGAGATGAGTTGCTAAATTAGATGGACTATAGAATCTATGTAGTTTGGCAAGCTTTTAATAATTAAACATGTTAGAACAGGATATTATCTGAGGATTTTTCAAGCACAGGACTCTAGGGTAACTCTCCCAACTGCAGCTTTTAAAGTGGTTTGAGATAAAAGTCATTCTTCAAATACCAGCTAAGCATGCACTTGAGTCCTACCAGCTATGCTGAAGTAAGAAAAGACTCTGCAAACCTTACCTTGTGACAAACATTTAAACTGAATAGTCATGTGAGAACTACTTGCATGATTAACACTGAAAAGATGTATTTAATGAATTTTCAGGTATTTTCCTGCTAAAGAAAGAAACTGGGTTTTAAAGAGCTGTCCACAGACTGTAGGAATAAATGACACACCTTGCAATAGCTGCACAAGGTTTGTAGTAAGAAACACATGCAGTGTTTTGGGACAACTCTAGGAAAGAACAAAAACCAAAATTAACCAAATATGTCTAATTAATAGCTGGTGGATAAGACCACCTCTCAGAACTGTAGCAGATCCAACAATAAATGTTTACCTCAAACTGCAAAATAAATTTTCACTCTAGAAAAAGTACAAGCCAAGAGCCTCCTCTATCTCCTTTTTGTACATGAAAGCAATTACAGGGCCTGGAGAGTTGTTCTGTACAGCTTCAACTTCATATACAGCAATATAATTGTATATCAGAGAGCAGCTTTCTAACAGCTTCCTGTTAGAGTCCGATGGTTCTTATTTCCTACACTGCCAGACCCTGAGTGAAAATGGGCATATTTGCTTCCTTTTTTCCTGCTTTAGACCTGCCTATTGCTAGATATGATGTAGAGACCAATGTCAAACAGACACTTCAAGATACTTCTTACCAGGTTTTAGAAATTTGACAACTCTGGACACCAACACAATAGAGTACAAGTAGAAAATTCTACATGTGTTATCTTTAACCATGGGCATTGTATTCCCAAAATATATCCATTTTGGGATGACTGATACTGAAACCTTACTCTGTATTTGAAAAAAAGGTTGTCTTTTCTAGCTCAAACATTCCCTAATTAAAAGTCATCTGGTGGCATCTCTGGTACTAGGGAGGAAAAAATGCAGCCGTAGCCTGAATTCTAATCAATTATCTCGTGTATTTCAGTAGGAAATTAATTTTACTCTGTAGCTGGAAAAATTTAAACTTCCTGCCTTAACAGAGCAGTTAAGTCAATGTTGGAAGCCCACAGTTTGAACTCTGGTACACTGCTATGTAGTTATGTAATTCTTGCTAGAAAAAGCCTAATTAGGCAGGTGCTATGAAAATCTCACAGCTGGTACAATGAGCAGAACTAAGACGATACAAGAGAAACTGCTCAAACTACATCAGCCATCAAGCAACATTTCAGAGCTGTCCAAAAGCCAGGAAAGATCTGGTGGTCTGGAAGTCACTCTCCCCTCATCAATCTTATCCCACCTCCTCCAGAAAGGGAGGATGGCATGACTCCTGGCCACTGGGGATGCCTGTGATCAAGCTCTCATAACCAGAGCCACAGTATTCAGCACCCTGCTCCTCCTGAGTGCTGAGAGCTCTACTCCTGTCTGTGAGAGAGCAAAGTACAGGCAACTGCCTTCGTCTGACTTTGCACTGATTTTTGCATCAGTTTTTCCATCATTCACCTTTCACAGTTTAAATCTATATCCAAACTCCTTTACCTGATCCAATTATTGCACAGTAATTAACCTGCACATTTAGTCAGTCCTGACCCTAAACCATGTTAATACTGACAAACTTAAATGCAATCAAACACAATCATAACTGAAGTGGAGCCATCACCTCAAATGCTGTTTCCCTTCTATTAGTGTAATCAATTCTGTTTGATAGGGCTTGGATTTTTTTTTAAATTCAACTGCTTGCGCTTACATTATTCCTTTTTCCTTTTTAAAAATCCCTGAACAAAAAAGCCACTATCAAACTTATAATGCAGTCTTTTTTTCTGTCTATTTAAATGAGGAAAAATGGAATAATCTAGAGATTCCTTACTGTAGGGATGCTACATAGCTTGCATGTCATTAAATAAAAGCCCAAACCAAAAGATATTTTATCAGTTAATTTCAGGGAGGAAAAAAAATTTCAAAGAAGGAGACAAATATTCCTATAACAAGGATGAAAAAACCCAACAGTTCCAGCTCTTCAGCCATCAAGCACAGATAAATGTCCGTAACTGGCTGCTAAGGTAACTGAAGGACATGATCTTATTTCCCAGAAAATCTGAAGGTTTTCTGAGCTGTATTACAAAATGTCAGTAACACAACAAGATTACTTATTAAAAGATTGTGTTGAAAGTAGTTAAGCAAGTTTACAATTCAAGCAGCTATGCCTGAATCATCTAAGTCATAAATATATACAAGCACTGAATCTCGATACATATAAAACAGCACCAAGAGTAATGATGAGGCAGGATAAAACACAATGCAAGTAGAAAAAACCTCTGTCAAAATTCTGTAAATGTTTCTGCTGTTAGAGCACAAAACACTCTCAAGTATACCTACAAGTCTGTGCACAGTCTGATAACCACACTTTTTTAAACTAGCAGATGAACCTTCTTATTTTTGACATACATATCTTTAGCAACCGAAGTTCCAGGAAATCCAGAATATGACCCTTTGACTATAAAAATCAAACCAAGTCACCATGACTACTAGGTGAAACAGTCTAGCCCCTTTGCTTCAAATTGGAAAGGATATTAAATCTCTAGGAGCTCTGTGTTCCAGTGTAAGATGAGCTGCAAAGTCATCTGTTACGTGATTCGGATCCCCTCCAGGTAATGCTGCACATATTGGACAAATCTGAAATGATAAAGCAAGGAAAAAACCCAACTTTATAAATATTACAAGAAATAGAACTTGTATCGAATCAGTCATTAGACACTGGCTCTTATGCTCTAAAATCACATTTTGGCATTCACAAACACCTGAATATCAACATACTCAAAAAACTCAGAAAAATTACTGAAGTGCAGACATTAATTTGGCCACCTTTTACTTTATGAATTTCAGAATACTATGAAAACCAGAGCTAGGATTCTCAAATTCAATTTGCAATGTCTTGAAAATTAGTATTTGCATGCCAGTTCTGCCCCAGTCAATCAAGTCTAATCATACAGGAATGTTATTTGCCTCCTTGACATTCATCGCAGCAAAGGAATCAGAATGAAACGCCCCTATTTGCTAAGTATCAAGCTGAGACCACACCACCCAGGAAGTGCAGACTTGGCAGAGAAGGGGTAATCTCCATACCCCTCCACAACAGTATTTTGAGAGAAGGTACTGAGGTCTCTCTTTGATTTTGTTTGGTTCCCTCCCCCCCCCTCCCCCCCGCCCCGCTTAATGGTTTTTGGTTGTTTTTTAAACCAAAATACAGTTAACTAAGCAGGCAAACATTACCACTACTATTACCATAATTATGACTTGTTCTTTGAATGACTCTACAAATGGCATCTTCCATTTTTATTTCATTTTTCATGTGTATACTTAAGCCGATGAATGTAGATGTCAAAAGACCACAAGCATTAAGAACACTTGTATAAAAGAACACACATCTGTTGGACTCTCATGGAGGTGAGAACAAGGTCTTGAAGTTTACTATAAAATCTCAGCTGCTTTTGACAGGAGCTGCTGCATCTAATTCCACTTTAATTTTAGTGATCAGTTCTGAAAAGAAAACCAGGCATTTTAAAAGCTTTTTGCTACAACTCCTTCCCTTGTATTTTTAATGTTCAGCATTTCTCTCCACAGATTTTTCACCTCTACAGAAGCCAAACAAGTGCACTACAGGGTACATCTTATTACAGCATAATATAACGAATACTCAGCTATGCCAACATATCATATAGCTATCCTGTAGGGATATAGGAATGGATGTGTATTGGACAGATGGTTCTGAATTCCCTAAACTTCATTACAGCTGCTTAATCTTCTAACAGAAGAGTACACAACACTTTCAAAGCAATCTTCTTTTATTTAAGCTACTCTGAGGAAGCAGAAACCCAATGTAAGAAGAACAACCCACTCCTGGAAAGCAGGAAAGCATCAGAAAATTCTTTGTTAACATGACAAAGGTGTAATTAACTGCCCATATTTGTGAATATACTCAATCCTCAGGAAAATACCAGCTAAGAAAAGGTTATAATGAATAGTGAGTAAGAAGGAACTGAAGTACCCCAACCCAAATTCAAAGTATCAACTAAACTTTCAAGAACTATTGACTAAGGAAAGTTATTCCAGCACTGTTACACACGAACAGCAACTTAGTTAAGCATAAGCTCTGACAGAATCACAAACAACAAAGATTGCTGGATCACTTATTAAGCATGACACAGCTAAAAATCATTATTAATTATAACATGCATGAACAATCGGTGCAGATGAAAGGCAAATATTGTCAGAATTTTCTCTTAAATTTATGAGCATTTGTATTAGGAAATCACCATGCAACCCTGAACGATGACTTTAAAGGCCTAAGCCAATCCAACTCATACAACCCTGCCAGTTTCCAGAACTGTGCATGTATTATCACAACTTCCCCATTTACATACAAAGTAACCACCTTAAGTGACAGCACTTCTGTAAGTGACAGCACTTCTGTAACCTCAACAAGAGTCACTGGGAGAACAGGGACACTGAGACTGTCTCAGATTGTCCATTTCATTACTGCAGAAAAAGCTCTCCCCAGTTTTATCCTCTAAGTATCAACAACCTAGTGCTTACAATTCATGTACCAAGAGGCCTAGTTACTGTCTTCCCAAAAGTGAGAAAGCTTTTGCAGTGCAATATAATAGCAGAAAATTTGAATCTTTGTTCTGAAACAAGACTGAAGAGATGGTATTCGATGAAGTCTCCTAAATATTTTTTCATTTACAATGCTAGCAAGACTTCTAATTGAACACTAAATTTCATCTGGGCCAGTCCAACTAACCTGAACCCCCAACACCAACAAAAACAATCATCATACTGATTCCCAGACTCCTCTGCCTTACAACTCTAACCACTGTCCCTGGACATTATATGGGTGAAGAAATACTGGTTCTTTAGAAGAGGAAGGGGGCTCTTTCAACAGGAAGGGTGGCTTGCTCTTTAAGTGAGAGAGCAGCTGGGGTGCATTAAAAGTGCTGTCTGGATGGAAGATGACCTGATGGAGACCTTACATGTTGGAGTTAAAAAGAGAACAGGCAAAGGTGATGTTATAGGGGTTGTCTACTACAGGCCACCTGACCAGGAGGAAGAAGAAACAGATCAGGCCCTCTAGCGACATAGAGCAGCTGCCTCACACTTGCAGGACCTGATCCTCATGGATCCTTCAACCACCCCAGAATCTGTTGGAAGGACAACACAGTGTGACTGCAATCCAGGAGGCTCCTGGAGTGCACTCGGGGTTTCTCCAAGTGATAAAGGAACACACAAGGAAAGGTGCTAGATGGGACTTCATAATTACCAACAAGGAGGATATCAGTCAGGATGTGAAGGTCAAAGAAAGCCTTGGCTGCAGTGACCTTGACATGGTGCAGTTCGAGATCCTGAGGGCAGGGAAGAAGATGAAAAACAAGCTCATGACCCTGGACCTCAGCAAAGCATACTCGGGCCTCAAAATAACTGCTTGGAGGAGTCCCATGGTGTAAGAACCTGGAGAGTAAAGGGGCCCCGAGAAAGCCTATTAATATTGAAAGAACACTCCCCTCCAAACTCAAGAGTTCTCCATCCCAATGAACACGAAGTCACGCAAAAATGCCAGGAGGCCTACATAAATGATCAAGACACTTTCGGACAAACTCAAACACAAAAAACCCCCCCATACAGAGGTTACCCTCCTAGGGTAGCCCTGGAGGGATACATAAGCATTATCTGAGCATCACAGGGCAATGTAAGCAAAGCTAAAGCCTAAATGGAACTGTGTCAGGCAATTAGTATCCAAGGTAACAAGAAGGGCTTCTAGAAGTGCAGACAAAATAAAAAGATAACCAGGGAAAATGCGAGCCCATTGCTCAAAAGATGTGAGGCCTAGTTACACAGGACACAGAAGAAGCTGAAGTACCAAGTGCCTCCTTTGCTAGTCTTTACTGGCAAGACTGGTCTTTTGCCACTCCAGGCCCCACAGAGCAGGGAGAAAGTCTGGAGCAGTGAAGACATTCCCCTGCTGGAAGAGGATTACTCTGCAGAATACTTATGTGAACTGGAATACTTAAATCCACAGGCTGTGATGGTGTGATGCACCAAGAGGTGCTGAGGGAGCTGGCAGATGCCATTGTGAGGCTCCCTCCTCTCAATCTTTTAACAATAATGGTGACTGCGCGAGATGCCTGAGGACTGGAGTAAAGCAAATTTCACTCCCATCTTAAAGACAGGCAAGTAAGAGGAGGACCTAGGGAACTACAGGCTGGTCATCTTGCTTTGATCCCTGGGCAAGTGAGGAAGCTATTGTTAACCACTTTCAGACACATGAAAAGACAAGAAAATAATCAATAGTAGTCAGCACTGGCTTCACAAAGGGGAAGGCATGCTTGATATACTTCAATGCTGAAGTGTCTGGCCTGGTAGATGACTGAAGAGTAGGGGAAACTTCCTACCTGGACCTCAAGTAAGACCACTGACACTGCCTCTCACAGGATTCTCAAAGAGAAGTTGTTGATGCTCAGGCTGGATAAGTAGAGAGTGTGTCTCAACAGCTGGGCTCAGAGGGTGGTGATTAGTGGGAATTCCGCTGATTACACAAAACTATGAGGAGTGGCTGATACACCAGGGAGCTGTGTGGCCCTTTGGAGAGACCTTAAAAAACTGAAGAAATGGGACAACAGGAACCTTATGAAGGGGAAGTACAAAGTCCTGCACCTGGGCAGGCACAACCCCAGGAACCAGCACACACTGGAGGCCAGTCATATGGAACACAGCTTTGCAGCAAAGAACCTGGGGTCCGGGTGGACCACAAGACAGCAGTGTGCTCTTGTGGCAAAGAAAGCCAGTGGTGTTCTGGGCTCCACTGAAGAGAGCTGCCAGCAGGTCAAGGGTTGTGACCCTTCGCCTTCATCCAGCACCAGTGCCCAGTTCCCAGCTCCGCATGTATGAGAGACATGCACGCACTGAAAAGAGCTCAGTAAGAGGACACAAAGATGATTTCAGGAATGGAGGAAAGGCTGACAAAGATGGAACTCTTCAGCCTGGAGAAGGGCAGGCTAATGGGGGATGTATCTTATGAATGTCCATGAATACCTAAAGGGAACTTGAAAGAATGATGGAGCCAAGCAGCGACAGGATGAGAGACCGTGGGCACAAATTCAAACATAGGAGCTTCCTCATAAACATTAGGAAACGCTGAAACATTTCTCACTGTGAGGATCACCAAGCACTGGCACAAGTTAACCAGAGAATTAACTGTGGAGTCACTATTAGTGGAGTCACTATTAAAGAACTGTCTGGACATGGTCCTGAGCAACCAGCTGTATGTGACCCTGCTCAAGATAACCTCCAGAGATCCCTTTCAACCTCATTCAGTCTGTGATTGCTGCCTGCAGATATGTAACATTGTTGTACTTACCAGGGCCTATAAGTGAGAAAAATCAGCAGAAAGTAAACTTCTTATCTGCATCACTCTGAATATAAAAATGGCAAAATTTAACAGACCAAAAATTTTTTTGGCTTATTCCTTGAAAAACTGGGAATGTAAAGTTCCCTTACATCCCTAAAAATACATGTCTAAAACAAAACACATCTTTGGAAGGAGATACTCCAATGACTACAAGCTCAGTAAACATAAATAATTGTTTGAAAGCCTGTAACTACGAACATTTAGAATCCATAGTATTTTCCCTTCACTATCTCAGTAAGGGTACAGTACCCAAACAATTTTATGTGCATGCATACTAAGCATTTATCACAAAAGCCAGATTCAAAACTTAGCACAAACAGTAACAATCGTATTCAAAAAATATTGCCCTTTATCATTGTTTGGAACAATGATACAGCAGTGTTGCAGACTGATGCATAAAAAGGAAAATTTTGTGGGATTTTTTTTTACACATTTAACTCTTTCAGGATTCACCAGAGTAGCAGGTGTCAAGAATCACAAATTTAGGCTTTATGTGCAGAGTTCTGGAAGTCACAACTGCAAACAAGGGCGCCTCAGCTTTAAAAACCCAGGATCTATGGACACTCCGTGTCAGGAACATATCGCTGACATCAGGTGGTCCAAATCAGAATTGCAATACAAAGCCACCAAACAAAATAAAGTCATCCAAATGCAGAACTTTCAGTGGTTGACGCTGTGTGTAAAAGTTGCAAAGTTTAAGAAAAACTCAGAGGACTGTAAAAGTTGCAGTGTGTCACAGAGTTAAATAATTCTACCACAGTGCAACTGATTGTGAAGTAAACCTTTTCACTTCCTGTGTTTTTAAGAAAGATCTTAACACCTTTCCATATCACCTCTTCACCCAAGCTCCTTATTAGGTTTGAAGAGTCATTCATTAACTTTCAAAATTTCTGCGGAAGAAAAGAAAACTAGAGAATTAGAATAGAGAGAACCTATTTATAACTGATTTCTTCACAATATATTAGTGATGAGTAATCCACTTCAAGTATCACTTTCTTCCTCGGGGTCTATGGTAAAACAGTTAACCAGAGAATAGCACCCTCCATGTCATTCTGCTAACCGAGTTTCTTCTCCTCCCAAGGTCAATCAAGATATCAGGAGTTAACATCTCCAATTGAAGTATTTATGTTGAAACTTGTTTAAGAAGTGCATTTAAAACCCCATTTAGTGTCCTACTGGTTATGGATTGGGGGAAACCCCCTGCTTTGACAAGAATAGTTTTAAAACAATTTTAAAATCCCACTGCATAAAAAATAAGAGGTTCATTAAAAATGCTATTAGAAAACACAACAAACTACCTGCATGTCTTCCTCTCTTACAGAAAACCAGCACAGCTGTAAGCTTGCAGAACAATTACATACTAACTGTGAAAAGGGAGACACAGCTAGACAGAATAACCATGAGAACTTTCTAAATTTTGTCTTACAATATAACAATCTCCTATGTTTAGGCGGCCTTTATATCACGACAACAAGCAGAAACTCTAAAAGAAGGAACCAAGCTCATTATATTATGATACCCATAAATCACAGAAGAATTTTGACGTCATTCTCAAACATAGGTACTTAGCACTTAAATGAACACATGCTTCAGGAAAGAACAGGAAGACAATTTTTCAGAAATGAGACTATTTAAAATATATTTCCACCATGAAAGCAAGCTCTGAGGCTCCTTACCACTTCTGTTGATGTTTCTGCATGCTCAGAAGTAACATGTTCTTGAAGAGATGTTTCCGTATAACCCATTTTCCCACAATAAGGACAAGTGAAAGACTGTGGCTGCTCTACAGAGAAAGCTTCCCCACCATAGTACAAGTCTGAAACAGAAAGAGATTAAATAGAGGTTACTTCAAAGAAAGTATCATTATTAATTTTGTTCACATCAACCTCTGTTTACAAATGTACTTCATTATAATCCCT
>NW_008238355.1:5338807-5350288 GCF_000691975.1 Corvus brachyrhynchos
AAAAAGACTTCCATCATGATGCTGCTGACACTGCCACACTTCCACTTTTCCACCACTGTTCTTATCCAATATACAGGGTCAACTATGGTATTTTTCAACCATAAGATTTCAACCAGAAGCTGAACTCTTGAAAAGACCTTAAATTTAGATCAAATTTCAGAAGTCCTCAGTGACACCAAATGTCAGTATTTATACCATAGTTGAACCACTGCTTTGCAGTAAATAGTTTTGGAAGTGTCTCAAATATATAACATAAAAGTTTGATAGCGCAAAAGGAATTTGGGTATCTGTTACACACCAGCTGCAACTTTTAGGTGTGTTGAATGTGAGCACTTCTGCATCATTGATGAAAAGTAGGTACCTTTTAGTTGCTAACATAGAAGTTCCCCAAACTTAAGATGAAAATTTATCAAACTATGCAAGGACAGAACGTTATTCTCTCTCATCCTCTGCAGGTATTTTGTATTCTACAGGAAACATGAATAAGCTTCTCACTCACATCAATATAAAAACAAACAAACAAACAAACAAACCAACCCCCCTCTTAAATATCATATTGCCTAAAAACCTCTACCTGTAAAACTCACTGAGAATGAATGAACATATTTTCAAGTAAGGCAACAGTACCAACTCCAACCTCACAGCTGGGCAAAGGGCACAGGGCCACAACTCATCTGAAGAGAGCTGGAAATACATAAGCATGCACATAGAAGTATCTTCTCCTTAGATACACTGTACTGTTAGCTCAATCGAGATGTCAAGAATTTTAGCAGCACACATAGTTCTATCACAAAGGGGGGAGGTTTGACAAGGCTGTCAAATCCTGTGTTGTTCCTTGTTTTCAAAGAATACAAACCAAAACATTTATTCACTAATATAATAAAAGTCGGAGGTCTTTGCAGTCTTTTGATTATACCTCTGGCATGTTCTCGCACTCAAACCTCCTTCCACATCTTTCTTGTAATATACATCAAACGTACATGAGAATGCCAAACAAATATGCCTTCCCCTGGGAAAAGAAATATTAAAAAATGTGTAGAAGTTACATATATATCTGGCAAATCCAGATATTTTTCCTTGGTAAATTTATACCTCCCTTCTTTTTTCCTCTTCAACTTTAATCTCTCTGCACCTACTACAAACAAAATCTGTTTTCTAATGTGAAACATAGATCACCAGATAGGTTTTAATTAAAAGGAATATTTAAGTTAAAAAAAAAAAAAAAAGGTTGGTAATTAAGTGATCTAATATTTAAGTTAAAAAAAAAAAAAAAAAGGTTGGTAATTAAGTGATCTTATGAATCTTTGTGTCTGTTTTGAGCACTGAAGGTAGTGAATGGGTATTTCTCTATCTGTTCTATGTTTTTATCTGGTTTTTTTATGTCTACAAGGACATAAAAAATCCTAAAATTTATGAACAGTCATGTTCTTGACGACCAAGGGGTCGTTTGTTAATGAATTTAATTAAGAATTAGAGGTAACATGGGAAGAAATGAAACACTGTGCCTCCACAGCTGCAGAAGTGAAGGAACCTACAATTGTGCTACTGTTTTCATTTACAAATCTATCAGTTTAGAATGCAATGTGCCCATGACCGAAGAACTATCTCTTCTGACCACAAAGAAATCTCTCAGGTATTAAAATTTTGGTTCATTTCAAAGACAAAAGGAGGAGTCCATAATTCTTCAAACTCCTCTGGAACTCTAAAGCCCTCTGTTCAAGATGTCTAGGAAGACAAGGCTATTGAGCAAAAAAGTAAAACCAGATTCAATTGCATCCCTCTAGGATAAGATTCGTGACCCATATGTCTTATCAATTAGGGGAAGAATACAAAGGAGTGGAAAGATCAGAACACTGTCTGATGAGGACCCAACAGTAGTTTATGAAGACAGTTTTCAAGCACAACAGTATTTAGACATTATAGCTTTTCCTTGGTGGGGAAAAAACACCAACAAACAACCTGAATTAAATGTGAAAATGCAACCAAAAATATCAGCAATTTTGCTTTTTTATCCATCTATAGCTACAAAAGTTAAATGTATACTTAAATCTAACGAGTACACTCTTAAAATTGGTAGGAGGTTAGTGAGAAAACAGAAGTATCACAGAATTCCTTAGATAAAAATCAATCTGTCAAAGAGAGATCTAATTCAGGATTACATTTTCTAACAGCCTGTACTTTTTGTTAAGATATAATTCTTTACAAGGGTACACAGCAGTAAGGAATTTCAGTTTCACTTTTCTTTATATAAATAATGTATAATCAATGTGATATATACATATAGACAAAAATGTTGATATGACATAACTTGTAGTGTATTTATTTATTTATTTTTTTAATGCTTAAAGAAACCAAATGGTGGCAACACACCACTTAACAAAACAAAGTATGTATGTTCTTGTATTACTTATCAAGCAGCCATACATATTACCCTCAAAGCTGCTCCAGAGCCCTGCTCCAAACAAACTACGATGCTCACACTTAGCATGATACACATTTAGCAAACACATCTTGTTCTAGTGTGTGAAAAAAACCCCAAACAAACCAAAAAACCCACAAAGTCTCAAGCTGAATTCTGGTGAATCCAGACAATCTCACACCACATATTATTAAGGTACCCATTATTTAATCAGCTCCCTCTGCTTAGGAATTGGGCACAAAAAGTGGCAGGATCTTCTGTCACACAAGCATCTTAGCTGACAAGTGAAGGCACTTCTGAACCAAGGTAGGTTCTGTACTCCAATGAAAGTAACACAATATGATTTTGGCAGAGAACCCTATGAACAATTTGTATTACTTTCTTTTGTCAGTATAGGCACTTTAAAATGATGTGGTAATGGGCAACCCACATGCTTAGACCCTAAAGCATCCTAACAGTTTAAAATGCTTTTTTAGGAAAAAGGAAACTAGGAAATTCGCAGTGAACTTCTCCATTGTCCTGACAAATTGACCTACAAAGAGCACAAAAGTGGCTGCCTGGTAAGCACATTCCTGTTCTTTACAGGCCTATTACAATTCTACTCTTTCACCCCTCTGAAATAAACTAATTGGATTTGTGCTTTGAAGGCCACTTCTCATTACATATGAGACTTCATACTTTATATTAAGCTCTGTCCCTCTTACAGAAGCATATCACTCTTGGTGTGTGTTGAAGCCTTTTTTCCAGTATCTCTTGTGGGGCCTGAGGAACAACAGCACTGCCATTGTTCTGGATCCCGTCTTGCTTCAAAATTAGTACTAGGTCATATGCTGACTCCTGAAAGATAAATATGGCAACCAGATGCTGCAAGAGTGAACATGCACAACCAGAAAACACTAGAGCTTTTAACTTGTCTTCAGTGTTCTCATACTGGCTCCTTTACTAGTCTGACTTACAAGGAAAAAAAATTAAAATGTGTCAAGATGACAACAAAAGCTCCTTCAGAGTACCTGAAAAAGTCCCATCTTCTTGCAGTATATTCTGCAACATTATTACAGTACCTAGGAACTCTAAAAACGGATCCTAACTTTCACAGTGGTAAACAATATATGACTTTTCCTACACTGAAAGGATCATCCATGTGGTCAGCTATCCACCACAAACAATTTGGTTGCAGCTTCAGGCAGAGTACTTAAGTGAACTCCACAGATACCCCCACCTAGACAGTGATGGCCAGAGTGGTGGTGGGATTCAATAGTACAGGCTCCTTTTCATCAGTAGCAGACGGATTTTGGGCAAATGACTCGCTGATCCCCATGTGCACTTTTAAAATCAGAAAAATGACAGTGACTTCCTCTGAAGTGCTTGCATCAGTTTTGTAAGAGAAGGACTACCCACTCTGTTTCCTTTTCCTTGATAAAATGCTCATCTTTCACTACCTGTCCGCTTTCCTCCATATCATAAGAAAAACTTTAAGTTTACTGCTTTTAAAATATTTTTGTATCTTTGAAACAAACCTGCCTACAGATAACAGTACTGAAGTTTGTCAACAGCCAAGTACACTACAATTCACACACCTAGCTACACTAACAGCCTTCCAGTTTGTTTTTCTAGTGACATCTTCCTTACTTAAGAAAATCCCCACTCATTGTAATGCCATACATTACAAACACTCTCCTTTCATTTGACTTTCCACATCACCAGGGAGCAACTGAAGACTTCATCAGTTCTGTGCTTGTGCTGGTTTCAGCTGGGATAGAGTTAACTTTCTTCACAGTGTGAAGTACAGGGCTATCTTCTGGGTTTGTGTTGAACACAGGGCTGATATTTTTGTTATTGCTGAGCAGGGCTTACGCAGAGCCAAGACCTTTTCTGCTTTTTGCGCTGCTACTCCTACAATGGCGAGGAAGTTGGGGTGCATGGGAGATTGGGAGGAGACACAGCCAGGACAGGTCACCCCAACTGACCAAAGGGACATTCTGGACCATATGACACCACACTCCAGATATAAAGTATATGAAGGCGGGAAGAAGGAGGAATGGGGAACATTTGGAGTCTTGTTGTTTGTCTTTGCAAGTCACCATTAGGCATGATGGGGCCCTGCTCTCCAGAGATGTCTGACCACCTGCCTGCCCGTGGGAAGCACTGAATGAATTCCTTGTTCTGCTTCGCTTGTGTGCACAGTTTTTGCTTTCCCTATTAAACTGCCTTTGTCTCAAGCCAGGAGTTTTCAGCTTTTACCCTTCCAATTCTCTCCCTGATTCCGCTGGTGGGGAGTAAGTAGCTGTGTGGGGCTTGGCTGATGGCTGGGGATAAACCACAACAATACCACTTAGTTGCCCTGAGATTATTTTCTTCTCAGCCATTAATATCTAACCTTAGTGATTTTTAATATCCAGTAATAAAACTATCCTAACAACCCTGAATCAGGTAATTTTAGACTACTTCTACCATTACTGATTTTCTAACTAAACTTAACATTTCTTAGCTCCTAATTTTTTGCATGTTCCTCAAAGTCACATGATCTTCTTGGCCACACAAGGCCCTTTGAAAAGTCACCAATTTCTTTAAGCATCTGTACAATATTGTAAGGTATGTGCCTTTACGTGTATTCTACAGGGAACTTTAAAATCAAAACATTTTAGGAATGATGCCACAGATCCTCCTGAACTCTAAGGAATATGTTATTTTCCAATTTTCCCATTTCATTCTCCACTCTATAAGCTTACAAGGTCAGTAGTAACTAGGTGCCATCAGACTTTGCTGCAGCTCATAATTTGGTGATATTCTTGTTCTGCACAGTTATCAAAACAGGAGTCTTACTGTAGCGCTGAGCTGCAGTATTTTGTTTCCTGATACTAGCTCTGTGGGAGCAATGCTTGGATAGCAAGCCATATTAAATTTATAGACCTTGGTTTTTTATTCCCATTTAGAGAATAAACAGCATAAACACTAAGCAATATAGAAGTTGTCCTTCAAATCCTATTACCCATCTCAACACTTCACTGTGAACCTTCTTCCACCTATCTGTATTCTTCAGGCATACTTAAAATAGTAGAAAATAACCCCTCTGTGTCTCTACAAAATACATACATAAAAGGCATTAAGCCAAAGGTATATGTATCAAAGACTTCCAAAAGAGAAGTACCCAAGTTGCAAGAAACAAAACAAAATTTGTAGTCACTCCTAGTTTCTCATTATAGGCATTAAAAAAAAAGTATAGTTTAGAACAAGTTCTCATTGCAGTACACCAAAATCTTTGACTTATAATATTACTACGTTTCAGTCTTCTTACCCCTGTGATTAGTATTTAGTACTTACAGCAATGCTGTCCTTTTATCCCATGTTTAATGTCAAAAAATAACTGCTGATAACAGGTTAAGAAGTTTCAACTGTGCATTTCAAACAGTGACTTCAATCCCCAATACTGTACACAGAGGAAAAAACAAAAGCCTGACAAGAAACACGTAAGTTAAAACAGGGGCATGTATTTTTGATAATGCACTAAATTATTTCCTTTCAAATCATGGACTCCCATGGCCTGGATTTCTGAAGTCATGATCAGGCAGTCTCAGGGCAAGAGGAGCCCTGAGAATTAAAAGAAAATTGAAGACAATTTCATATAAAGGTTGTTTTAAGAAACTGCATGTTTCTGTATACAGCTATTCTCTAAACTTTAAACCAATAAAGTATAAATTTTACTTCTGTTATAATCAAAAAGGTAGAGAAGTTAGGACTTCATCTTTTGAGAAATCATCATATTTAAAAGATTTAAAAAATGAATATTACAGGTGCAATCACTAGGAAGAAATACTGAAATGCTAGTCCCATGTGTTTGACATCAAAAGAAAATACATGTCCAGGATCAGCAACATCGTAGAGCAGTGGATTGTCACAAAATCATTTCTCACAAGTTACAACCTGTTTCAAGTATGATGCAACAGAAACATCAAACTGGATAGGACACAAGAACAATTATTTATTCTAAATACTGACAAGACTTTACAGTTAGAAATAATTCTGAGACTAGTACATCTACAAAGGAATTCTAAAAAGACTACATGCTAGTCCTTGCTACTAATCTCTCAATGCAGTCCATCACCACCTTTCTTGTACTTGCAGTTTCACGTAAGCCACCAATGAACAACCTTCCTACAAAATGTCACTAGGATTTTTTTTCTGCCTGTAGACCGTGGCACTTTTAACAGTAGTCACTGTTACTAAGTATATTTATTAGTCTGATAATTTGCTGTTATCAGACCAAAATAAAAAAAATCAGAAATACATGTGCAGCGGTTTAAAAAAAAAAAAAAAATTCAGCTCTTCTAGAGAAGAAAACATGCCTGCTTACTAGAACACAAGAACTTGGCCCTTATTTTTAGCGCACTAATTGGAGAAGTGATTAATAAGTAGAAACACAAAAATATAGCAACAAATTACAGGAGTTTGAAATTATCACTTACCAAAATCTACTCTTGTTAGTATGCACTGCATTGGATGGTCAGTTGTATGCCTTGTTGTCGTTGCACCACTTTCATAACAAGTTGCACACAGATCGTAATCGTAGCAAATTAAACACTTGTATCGGCGGCCTCGAAAATTTCCTTTTAAACATGCATCACAGCTGACACCTGTAAACAAATAAAATTGCTTTAAGACAGCAACAAATGCACTTATTTTTTATGAGGAAGATTTGTTGCTATTGCCTCTCAGTAACTAAACAGAGCCAACCATGTCTGACATGTGCAGCTGACATGAGACTCGATTTATAATGCATTTGTGTCTTTAAAAGACACTGCTCTCCCAAAATCAGAATCTTGAATTCTTGAAGTAAAGCAGACTCGAGCACCTGAAATAATAACAGGTTAAGTTATAAAAGCTCTTCAGCTCCACCTTCCTACAGACACCTTTACGCCTTAGTATTGACTGGTATTTTAACTATTCAGTCAGGAATTGTGCCACTTTTAAAAGGTAAATTGTATAATGGTTGATCAAGAGGAAAGAAAAACAACAACCAAATCAACCACTGGCAAAAATGTACTAGCTAGCTTTCCAGCCTTTAATTCAACACTTCCTAATATGTTAATTCTGAATAACACCATAGCCATCCCTGACATTTCATGTGCGGTAGAAATTAGGATGTTTTTCTACGTTTTTTTAATTTAGGCTGCATGAGTTCTCTCCATTCTATTTCTCCCTTAAGCTCATGCTTTGCTATGTAAAGTAGCCACACTGCATGTGTGTCTGAGAAAGGCTTTATAGCTTCAAGAAGTTTTCATTTTTCTCTGTATGGTTTCAGTTCTCCCTGGGTTGCCTAGTTAAGTGCAGAAGTGACATTGTCTTGTAATCTGTGAAGGCTAACACAAACATCTTTCAACCGCAGCAGCAAATTAAGGACCTTCACGAAAGAAACCAGTGTGTACAACCCAAGGCAGGATTTGGATCAACATCCTCTTTCAGCAACAGTTAAGATTTCTTCTTCACAGTTTGGTAAAAGCACAGACAATTTTAGAGCAAACTGCCAGAACAAGAGTCACATTAGCCATATCTCTATTTTTTAAACCTAGTTGTTCTGGTGTGAGTTACAGAATATTTTTGCTTTTTTTTTTTTTTTTTTTAACTACTCCACTCTATAGCATCTGAACAGAAGCTCTACCACAAGTAATTCAGAAACACATTGATAAGCAATTACTTTTGAATCTCCCCTACTTGTTCCAACAATTGCATCACTGCAGTTAGATGAACAGTGAGCAAAATTATTTTATCACTTTTGCCTTTAGTTTCTTCATCTATCGGGACAGCCTGAAGCACTATTAGCTTCTAAGGTATAATCACGGTGCTTATGTGAATACTGAACCTGTTTTTTATTCACCTCACTGCGTATCTATTCTGCAATCATCCCTCTACATGGAACAGCGTATTAGAAGAAAATATCTCCAGAATCTTTGTTAATAGCCGAACTATGTTTCGAGGACGGCCATGTTAGCATCTTCAAAGTTGGTTTGGTTGGCTTAAAAAAGAAAAAATGAAAAAACTGCCTTTCTCACTTAACTTTCTTTTTCCTGAAGTTTCATCCATAAACTCTGAAGGATTTTTAACAATCTGGTGATGTGGATGCTGACAGCAGGCTAACTTCTGAGAACACTTGCTTGCTAACTCTGTAAACTGAATTTCACTGCTTCAGTTGGTGTGTTTGCTTTTTTCCTCCCACACAGAGACCCACAAAATTCTACCTATGCAGCACGCAGATCTTCCCAACAATTGATGCTGCACACACAATACTTAGCAGCTACTGGCAGCACTGCAAGTCTTTTTGTTGCCTACTAAACTTTCTAGAAAACAGCTGATTAGCAAGTTAGACGTCACACTGAAATAAGCAAACTAGTTTAACCTAGAATCTATGTCAGACACTAACAGCTTTCCAAATGAAGTACTAACCCATGCTTCTCCAGAAGGTAGTATTTTTCCCATTCTTTTCATTTAAGCTCAAAACAACTGATTTAATGCAGATATAAGACTCTTTGCAACAAACTCCTGTCATGTTTTCTCTCAAACATTTACATCATTCCTACTTGAAGACAGACATTTTTAAGAAGCTCTGATTTACGTGTTTTCTTCACGTCAATACTTCTCCATATTACTCCAATCTGTAACCTCTATATATGATGTGATATTAACTGTGGGGAAATTCAGCCATCAACATAAATCACAAAAATGTCTGTATTTAAAATTTTAGAACATTTGCAGTGAGAATCTACCAGGTCTTCAAATAACAGATTAACTTTGTTACTTATGATCAATTATTAGAACATCTATAATTTGATTCAAACAGAAAAACTAATATTAGCGTAACACATCTCTATGGCTGGTGAAGTCAGACCAAGAGAGTAGCAATGTTCTAGAGACAGCATTCTTTCTGCATCTCTCAAAGTTGGTATTTTACAACAACTACCACATCCTTCCCTTTGAGGAACAGGCTGGCAGCAAGGGATGTATCAGGTTACTCTTATACCCTTTTCTATAGCAGAGAATGAAAACTGCAAAAGGGAAAATTATTAAATCAAAATTTAGGCATTAAACACATGCTTAAATCCCCAGACCTTCCCCTGAATCCAGCAGGATTTATTTTCCAGAAATTGTATTACTGATTTTTCCCTTTTTAAAAGTCTGAACAAAGTCAGGCCTGACAGTTCTTCCTATTCCTCTTCAAGCCTATTACTTGGCTGCCAAAATCTCAACTACCTACCCAACACGTGATCTAGAAAGTAAAATAACCAAGTAATTTCATCCCACCTTATTCTTTCTACTATAACGAAAGTTTTTGATTTGAATCTTTTACACTTTAATCTTTACATCAAGTGAAATTACAAAAGTTCATTCTGCACAAACCTCAAACACTCAAAGATAACATACTTTATTTAGCACAGCCTATCTTTCAGTATGTGTCTATCCAACATTTCCCTGCATTTACTTTACATTTCCAAGTATGGCAGGTATGCTACAGATCCAAGACTATCAGATTAAACAGGATGTATCCACATTAATTACTGGTTTTGAGAAAAATACCCCACAGTCTAAAGACTATGGACCACATGAAAGCAAGGAACAAAAGCACAGAACAAACCAAAAGAGAAGTATGAACAATCTGTGACAACTATTTAAATACACTTCTGACTTGAAAGAACTGTTACTATCGACTTTTAAAAGAATCATAAAATGAAATCCTGTTAACTCCAAATGACTTGCTGTTCAATGAGAACTTCTGATTAACCTTAAGGAAAACATTAGCTTGGAATGGTAAGAGTAAGAAATATCTATTTTAGTTACAAATTACATTACATCACAGATGATTTGGAGGCATCCTCAAATTTTGTTCTATTTTGTTACTGCTACACAAGTACCAACATATACTGCATAACATAGATCTAATGAAAACTTTTCTGCTCCGTGTACAATGCTCTTTTAGTGCAACATTATTCCACCAGAGGACAGCATTGTGCTAAAAGCTTTTGGTTCACCTTCAACTAACAAACACCGGGTTCTGAAAGTTTCTTCAGAAGTATTCCCTTGAAGTATCAACACTCAATCTCTCCAGCTTCACACTTTGAGTGAAGTGAGTCAGGACATACCTAACAGTCCCACCAATAAAGTATGTTTTACCCCTTCAATAGAAAAGTCTTACTACATTTTTATTGAGCCCACAGGTTCTTTTAATCCAGGTCAATTATTTCAGCATTTTACATGTAGCACATTGAATGATTTGAATGATTTGTTGAGTGATTCTAGGAAAAAAGAAAAAGTCGAAACAATTATCTTCCCCAACACCTTTCATATTTTGATCCTGATAGCCAAGCATAATTTGATTTTATGACACTGAACTGTTTTGCTAGAAATTAACGAAAATGAATGCAACTGGTCCTGGGTTTAATAGATACACCAAAGACAGCACATAACCTGGATTCATAATGGAGAGAATAACACTGAAAAAAACACGTGTTTCAAATACTATATACCTCAGGATTAATTTGTATTTATGATTACAAGCAAAGCTATGAGGTAACATCAGTGAAAGTGTCCTTAGTGTCCCAAGCCATTACTGCCTTGGATAGACACACATTTGTAAAAAAAGCAAAGGTTTTTTCCCCCTACTTGGTGTCCTCAGAAACTAAGGGCAATCAGAATAATAATGATATTAAAAGCCCAGTAATCTGAGCCAGACAAAATTACCTGAGAAACTGTAGGAAACCCAGCATCTTTTTTGTCTTATAAAGAGCATATGGTGAAAGATTAGCTATACAGAGATGCTGAAATACATTTCAGCCTCAAAATGAGGCCATGAACTTTATCAATACTTAGAAATTTCTAAAAATTAAACAACACCTTTCAAGAAAATACCAGTCATTAGAAAACATTTTAAACACATATGAAGCCAATATGTGAAGTATTCAAACAGTGAAAACAAAAATTACCTCCAGAGAAGAATATTTAGTCATTCTGCTCTTCCTGAGAATTAAATTAATTTCCTCCTCTTAGCAATACATTGGCAGACACTAATTTCATGG
>NW_008238355.1:5350309-5367616 GCF_000691975.1 Corvus brachyrhynchos
TTCCAGCCAATTTAGGTATTGTTTTTCGTTCATCAGTGCTCAGAGGGAGGATCACTGTATTTCTTTAATGTACAACACAAATACAAAATTAGCCCATCAATGGTTTCTTCTCTGGAAAGAAAATGCCAGTTACTTCAGAATTTCTTCGTAACTTACATAAAGTACTGAAAGGATTCACCCTTCTAAAGACTGAAAGTATTATATGCAAGAGTACCACTGAATTTCAGGGGACTGGATAAACTTCAAGGTTTCTACCTTTCAAAAACCCGAACTTAAGCATGCAAGTGAAACTTAAAATGTTGTGCCACCTCTTTCGTGGTACAAATGGTTGCAATCTGTATACTGCATTTTATTTCTATATTTTGAAGATCATAAGTAATAGTCCTTTTTAAATGCATCTGATAGTGTAAGATGCTCTTTTCATGTGATTGTTATGGGTTTGTTCAGTTTTAAATAAATCTGCTTGACATTAACTACCTCATCTACAGTCTACATGCCACACAGCACGTCCAAACCTTAAGATATTCTATTTACGCAGTTCAGATGTTTCCAAGACTGAAGATAGGAAAATATATCCCATTTGATAATACTTAATAAAGAAGAAATGCCAATTGTTTCTTACTTTAATAGACTCATTTCTTAATGTAGACTACTGCCTGGTTTGACAGATCAAATTCTAAGAACTTCTGCTGTTTCTGTGAACATTTCACCAGAAAAATCAACCAAATCTAAGAACATTCATTTTTGTTTACTTTTCCTCATGTTTGCTAAAGCAGACTGTGAAAACAAACATTAAAGACACCTACAACATAGAACCTATTTCTTCGCCCTTGCAGCTACAAGTACTGAACAAAAAATTCACACAGTAAACCCTTGAGAAAACCAAAAACACTCTGTCCCCCCACATAGCATGTATGCAACATGGCCAAACATGCAGGACCTTCTTAGAGCAAAGAGGAAAAAGAAGTAACCAGACTGAAAAGAACTAGTAGGATTAAAGTTGCAGACAGAGATGTTGTTGACTTGGAAATGGGGAAAAAAAAGGAGGAAAGAGAGGGAATTGGGCCTACAAAAGGCTTTTCGTTTTCTTCACTGCACTCCTCCTTCCTCTCGAGTCTGGAGTAGAAACAGACACCTAACCTCTCTGTTGTCAATAATTCTCATGAAGCCCACTTGCCTGATACTTAGAATCACAGAATCATAAAGGTTGGAAAAGACCTTTAAGATCACCAAATCCAACTGTCCACTCAGCAATACCACTGTAATCTCTAAACAACTAAACCATATCACCCCGTGCCAGATCCAGATGCCTCTTGGATACCTGGCTCCACTACACCCCTGGGCAAACGAATCCAATTCCTGACCACCCAAAATTTTTTTTTCTAATATCTAATCTGAATCTTCCCTGTCTCAGGAGCAGGCCATTTCCTCTTGTCCTCTCACTGCAGGCACGTTGAAAGAGACCGACCTCCATCTCACTACAACCTCCTTTCGGGTAGTTGTAGAGAGTGATAATGTCCCCCCTGAGCTTCCTCAAGACTAAACAAACCCAGCTCCTTCAGTCATTCCATATTTTCTGGACTTTTTTGCAAGCCTTGCTGCCCTCCTCTGGACACATGCCAGCACTTCGATGTCCTTTTTAAAGTGAAGAGACAACTGAATGCAATACTTGAGGCATGGCTTCGGCAGTGCTGAGAGAGGGGGACAGTCATTACCCTGGTGTAAAAACAAAGAATTGAACAGTACAGCTGGCCCAGCAAGTTTCAGACTTGATCCAAAGCCTCAGCCAGTCTGCTGCAAAAAGAAGTTTTTCTATTTTTGCTTTCACATTCCAGGTTGTGGAAGTTATACGCACAACAGTTTCAGTCATCTAGGGCATCAGGAACAAGTGATTAGTAAGCACTTGCAAAACATGCCCAGATCTATGCAGAAATCATGCAGGATTTCTGATCAAGTCAATTTGGATTTCCAATTTAATATTTGATACTATCTCACATGTCTCTTATCATTCCATTAATATAATTTAATTTGACCATCAAAACCATCACAACACAAAGACCTGCTAAAGTACTGTAAATACATTAAAAATAAACAGATTGCAATGGAGCACATGAGGTCCGTAGTGTGGCAAAGAACTGGCACCAGACATGATTTTATTTAACAACTCTGTTAATCTGGAAAATGGCAAACAGAATGTGAATTCTATTAACAGAAAAATACTTAAACTGAGAAAGCTACAAACAGCTCCAGGGCAAGAAAATAACAGTAACAGTACTAAGCTACATCCTGTATCTAGTAAAATCAATGGAAAAGTTTCTCACTCAATAGGACACGACCACATTCCTGAGTTTGTTTCAGGATGAGACAACAGAAATACACTGCTCAGGCAAGCACCAGCTAAAAGAGAATTGGGCTGGGGGAAAAGTACATTACACACAAGTGAGTTTTACAGGCGTAGGAAACATCAAGAAAACACTAAAATCCTAAAAAGAAATTAAACAAAAGAACTGGTACTTCTCTGCTGAGCCATAAAAGAATTAACATATCCTTTTCTCAGAAAATAAACCTTTGTGCACTTTGGATTACCATTATTTAGGAAGAGTGGCATAAAAAGGGAAAAACACACAAGGAGAATAAGACACATGTCCTGTAAGGCTTGGGAGACAACTGAGCAGTACAGACCAGTTGAACAGAGAAGTAAACATGCTTGAAGAATGCTTTTTCTGTGAGCCACTGTTTCAGGCAGATAAGAAAAAAACCCCCACAACACTTGGCAGAGGCTAAGAGCTTAGCTGAAATTAACTATTTGGGTACACCTTAAACATAGCTCTGGTGTAAGGAATACACACTCAGCTTTACCTCCTTTTGCACTATTAAACTCACTCCTGATCCTTTTAAACATTACCCAAATAAGCAAACATGGCAAGCTTTTCCCACCCTGTGGGATGGGGAGAAGGCAAGATTTATCATAGGTAACAATGCAGAAAGTAGGCAATACTGGCTAGGAAACCAAGGAGCTGGAAGTGAGAGACACAAGAAGTCTGCATGCAGCAAGTGCTTTAGCTCTAGTCGTAATGTTTTGTGAATTACATGCCTCATAATAGCTCAGACTTAAAAGACTTGCATTAAGCGGTCTGGAAATACACACTTTTCAGGTCATGAAAACACAACTAGAAAGCAGTTGGAAGAGGGAGGGACATAAAATCAAATGGTTCTTCTCATCATTGAAGAAAGCAGCAATGCCTAATACAAGGCAGTCACACCTAGATTCCTCCCAGCCAATTCACGTCATAGAGAGGAGCACAAGAACACTTTCAAACTTAAAGACTACCTTCAAAATCACCATTTTGAATGGCATCACAATATCATAAAAATAATTTATCTTTCCTGAACACCACAAGAGGTCTAGTAACTTGTAAAAATACATAAGTCTCTGAACACAACACAGAGGGGCAATAGGAGCTTAAAATCCTACAACATATTCATTTAAGTAGTTGCAATATTCTATCCTGGGCTTTCTCAAAGCATTGTTCTTACTCTGAACATAAACAGACTGCCTTGACAACTCTTTCTCCCACTTTTTTGTTATATAGAACTGCTTGTCAGGCTGATAACATGTCTCCAGAAACTACAAACGCTTATGATGGGAAGGCTAAGTAGAGCACTGTGGGAAACACAGTAACCTAAAGCAAAGAAGGTTTCATGTCTACTTCGATTAGGCTTTGAGTTTGTTCTGTTCCTCCCACCTCTTCTTTCCAATTCTTCATGGCATAGACTTCTTTCCTAATTCAAACAATCATATAATTGTCTGGGTTGGAAGGGACCTTAAAGATCACCTAGATCCAACATCCCTGGTACAGGCAGGGACACCTTTCACTAGACCAGGTTGCTCCAAGCCCCATCCAAACTGGCCTTAAACACTTCCAGGGATGGGGCATCCACAGCTTCCCTGGACAACCTGGTCCAGTGCCTCACCATCTGCAAAAGAATTTTAACATCTAACCCAAACCCATCCTCTTTCAGTTTGAAGGCATTCTCCCTTGTTCTGTCACTACATGCCCCTGCAAAAAGTCCCTCTCTAACCTCCTTGTAGGCTCCCTTCAGGTACTGGAAGACCACAATTAGGGTACCCCTAAAACCTTCTCTTTTACAGGCTGAAAAATTCCAGTTCTTTCAGCCTTTCCTCATAGGAGGAAATCCTCTAGTCAACCTGGTGGCCTCCTCTGGTCTCACTCCAACAGGTCCATGTCCTTCCTGTGCCGGGACCCCAGAGCTGGATGCAGTGTTCCAGGTGGGGTCTCACCAGAGCAGAGCAGAGGGGCAGAATCCCCTCCCTCCCCTGCTGCCCACGCTGCTTTGGATGCAGCTCAGCATACAACTGGCTTTCTGGGCTCTCAGATCATGTCCAGCCTCTCATCCACCAGCATCCTCAAGATCATCTTGGCAGGGTTCCTTACATGTTGCTCATATGTTCCCTGTATTGGCAACACAACCATTTGCCAGCCATACCAAATGCCTTACCTTTCCCCTTGTTTCGCTGAGCTTTATTACCTGTAGTTTTGTTCTTCTTGTCCCTTTAAACCGCACATGCATAAAAAACCAAAGACGATCAAGTATTATGTTCTAGAACATTTCCCTGACAGTCCTGATCATCTCACATATGTATCCAACTTACTTTTAAGAATAATTTACTAAACACTCTATTTGAAAATAACATGTCACATAATTTTTCTATAGAGCTTCCAATCTATCACTAAACACTAAAACCCATCACTAATTTGTAGATCACAGCTCATGAGTCTTCAGTACTTAAGAACTTTTAATGTAATTAGCTCATTTTCTTAAACAAGACTCAAATGTTTTACTTTATTTGCTGAACCACAAAATAAACCAGGTGTCAGCAATACAGCATTTTATCAAAACAGGAAAAATGTACCTCACTTCAGGATTTAGGAAAAAAGGAGAGGGATGATCAAACACCCCTTAGGTCTCACTACTTCTTACTACAAGCTCAGCTGCCATGCTACAGTTACAAAATGCATGAAACAGTATTTTAAGAATAAAGAAAAAATTATGTGTAACAAAAAAATCTGACAGATCTTTATTGAAAGCATTTTTAAACAATCTATTAGAAAACAAAATCTGTAATACAAAGATACTAGTGAGGAAAACCTAGATAATGAAATAGGGGAAGGTGGACATATGACAGGTATTTTAGCTGTTTCACCTCAATTTCTGCCTCCTGGAAGCACAAGATTTTTTCCTTTCAGACTAACTTATAAGCTCTGTTCTCCACTGCCCATTGGACTCTGCTTGAATTCACACAAAGGTGGTTTTCACCCACTAAACTGTTGAGCTTCTTCAAGTTCTCAAATGTTTATGAGCAAAAATCACTCATCTGCAAACTTGTATCTTCTGTAATTCATACCTTCTTCTTTTAACACATACATTGTTTTTTAGGACTGCCTCACTGTACACTGTGTTGCATTCTAAAGTTTGATGTGTGTCAAACATGCAATCACAAATATTACAAGTCTCCTAGTCTACACATAACTGTAAAATGAGCTTGGGTATGAGCCTGATACTCCTTCCATTTCCCTTGACAGTCTTCCAGGTGATGTCACTGGGATGCATGGATGAAGAGACACCTTCAGCTCGTTGAGCTGAATAGGATGCCGACAGTCCTGGTACACCTTCAAGACAGCTGTTATTTTCTGAGCTCTTTGTTGACTGTTGCAACACACCAGCTTATTACAAGACACAATAAGTATTAACTACTTTCCTTCCAAGTTCTTCTGCATGTGCCAGAGTTGGCATCTACCTTACTTCACTGACACACTTCTCAGCAGAGCAGTCAAACTCAGAAGCAACTCAGTACTTTTTACCTTCCTGAAGTTCATGGTTCTGTCTGACTATAAAATTTTTCAGGATGAAAGAGGTATGGCAATGCACCTGAAATGCTGTCCACATAAAACATATATTTACAGCTAAGAGGTTTGCAAGGGGTTTTTTTTATTTGCAGACATCCTTCCGTACAGGTAACAGACCCAAATGTAACTTAGACCCTATAGTGAATCCATTTTTCTTGTGTACAATTAGAAGATGCCTACAATTGTTGCAGGACGAAAACAAAAGGACCCAATTATTTACAGACAACTTCTTTTGTCTTCTTTAACCCTAAGGCTTGCTCCATCCTAAATACAGGTCATCAGATTTCCCCTGCAATTTCTAATTTCTGAGGTATTTCTGAGTCCCAGCAGCTTCTCTAGAGTTTTTCAATTAACTAGAACAAACTGCGCTGAACTAAACCATACTACAGTGTGGACTTATTAAATTTTCTATACACTGCCAAGATCACCAAATGCTCAGCACTACGGAGGAACATGCAGACAATGTCATCTTACCGATTAGGGACATTTAATGCTATGTCCTATTACACAAGCTAAGAAAATGTCTGCTTTCTTGAAAAGTGGTAATCTTTGAAGAAGGACTTTAGAAGGAACGAATAGTAGGTTTGGAAGAAGCTCAACACAACATTTAGTGAAAGCATAACAAGAGTGTTCATCAGCAGATGACCTGAAATACTTCCTCTGAAGAGATACATCATGGTACACCCCAAAGTTAGAGCCTGGAGTCCTGCACCTCATTCAATGATCACCTTGAAGTACTTCATTCCTGGCTAAATAAATGTATTCTGGCATGCAATTCCCAACAACCCATTCCTTTACTTTCTGGTAGTTTTCCTTTAATTCCTAATGCTTTCAGGAACAAGATATTAACTGAGCTTTGAGGGACAGTAAGAATGACTCTTCCCAGTAACTGGCTCCAATACTTAAGAGCTGGATAACATTCTAACAAACTATGAGATAACCCAAAACTTATTAATAGTTTCCATTTATACTTCTTTTTTTTTAATGTGACATGAGTTAAACTTGAGAGTTTGCATCTTGCAGATTCTCTGCTTCCAAATAAACTCCAGACAGCAGTTTGCAACAGCACAAGAATGCTATCAATAGCAACCTCTACCAGTACAACTTTGACTAGTAACAGTCAATTTTTCAGTTATCTACACTGTAAAGACATGTTTATATTCTAATGAATCTTTACACGTATATCTTCATTTCCAAAGAATATATTTGCATATCTTCTACAGCAAAAATCTCAAGCTGTTTTTTCTGCTCACCGCCAGAGTCTTTCAGAATAAGAACGTTGTTGTCAGACCCTGCCTGGCATTTCAGAGGCCTTATGGCAGACAACCTTGGGAAAGATACCTGCAGATCACAGTACCCATTCTTTCTGAATTCAGGAGGGCAAATAGGCTTTTATTCATCTTTGGAATTTTCTAAAATTTAAGATAACCAAGTGAGAAGAGAGCTGGAAAATGTGTCTGACCTACTCCTGAGTCAAGACATTCCGCAGTTTCTACTCCATCTTCTTACTCCAGCAAAGCATCTAACTAGTGTAATCAACAGGTTGTGGCTAACAGCAGAAATAACTGACTTCTACCTGCACAGTCAGAGATCAAATTACACTTACTGACATTTTCATCTTATCAGAAGAGTACAAGTGAAAGCAGGAAACAGGTATGGAATTAAAATCATCTGCACTATCTTATGCACATCCAGACTGAAAAAAGCTTAGTCATGACACAGAAAGCTCTGCATTCTCTACAGCTTACTTTTGCAAAGCTTAGATGTCTTTCTTCATGGGCATCCTGAAATCTCTTTCCCAAACTTACATCCTTTTCCACAACCAGTTTCAGAGAGTCTGCTTTGGACATGTGAAAAGTAATACTAACAATATTCAGGGGCTGAAGTTAGTGGCCTTATTTAGTCTCAGAAAGTAAAGACAAAGTCAGAAGAAACTTTGGTGCTCTGATACACAATTCCAAGGCTTCTCAAGTAGATCTGAACTGAAATGTTGGGTTTACACATATTTCCTGAAAAAGTTAAACTAATGAGCTGCAGAGCCACATTTGTCAGTCCAGATGTGACCTTTGTTCCAGCACTATTACTCTTGGTGAAGTTGCTCTCACAGACCCACTTCATCGGTGGATCATGAGTTGCTTCTTGCCACAGAGATTTTCCACTTGCAGATATAACCCACACCTCAGCATGATACGCACATAACAGCTGTACACAAAATGCCATTTCTGTTAGGCACATCTCAGCATTACTGCCTACACTAAAAGCGTATGTAAATATTTGAATTAATTAAAACATTTGCTTTGTTGAGTAGAAGTGATGTGATGGTATCTTGAGCACAGAAAAGCCTTTGTGCCCAAATCACAGATTTCTTCAGAGTTAATTTCATTCTATCATGAAAGAAAGTCCAACTGACAAGGGTTTCTAATCAAGACTCACAGCAGTTTAAAATTGATTCCAGGTAACAATGATTTCTGAGCATGCACAGCTAATACATATACACATAGAGGTAAATATGCAAAAATATATTTCCAGTAAAACTGAATGTTGATTCTTACCAGAATCATTTGTTTAGAGATAAAGACAGAAGTTACTGACAATCACACAAGAGGTCCTTACATGACTATATACTAATGCATTTCTGACCTTGAAAATCATGTATGACCTACTGCTGCTGGAGCTAGGATATTTGAGATACCTATCAAGTACCCGGAGTATCACCTGCATAACAGCTCACAGCACTGCTCTCCAACCGGCCACCTCCAGGGTGCCGATATTCATCTGCCAAGTAATTCTAATGTTGTTCTAGGCACACACCCAGGTGTTTCCTTCCAGAAGCGGCCATGAAGTTCCTCCCATACCATCAAGCAGCTGGAAAGCAACTCTGTTGGTCTGAAAAGTGGTCTGGAAACTGATTTAAAATTACATCCCTAATACGAATATTGATATTTATATCTGTCACATTAATTTATGCTGCTTTCTACATTGTTTATACATAGATTTCACCTCATCCTTTCAAATTTTTAAATATAGTGTCACAGAATGAGCCATTAGAAATCACCTTCTGCTCAAGTGATCACTGGCTGCTTTAGTATCAATAAGCTAATAGTACATAGTATTTACACTAGAATCAACTGTTACTGAAGAGTTTTGTAAACAATGACTCTGCTCAAGAAATAATTAAAGAATATATCAGTCATAACCTAGTAAAACTTTCACTACTAAAAGCACCTCATCTCATCAGCTAACAAACAAAACCAAAACACAAATCCATCTCTGTATCTGGCTGCCTAAAAACCTTTCCAGCAACTGTTGTTTTCTGAAATAAGCAAGGGCAAGTTGTGCACCAAGAAACACCAGAGATTTGCTTTTCAAAGAGGCTTACAGAGGCAGGCGTTAAATTTCTATTGCACTTGCACCCAACACGGATCTACAGCTTCCCAAGGGTGTGTTGAAAATCCCACCCCAGAGCACTCAAAGGAGGAAAGTAGGAGAGGGAGAGCAGAGCAAGGGGAAGAAAGAATAGTGACAACAAAGTAAGAGGGTAAAGGGTAAGAGATCAAAGACAAAAAGAAAGAAAGCAAAGAAGATAATTTATCCTACCAGAGACAGCACCTCTTGTCAGTCAAGACAAGAAACATTGCCTCCCAAAAAGAATCTGGCACCAGGAAGTGGCAGAAGGGGGAAGACCAAATCTGACCTGAGGTAAGAAAAAAAAATGCAGTTATAATTTTTTGAACTTTGTTTGTTATTTCATCTTACTTTTGCAGTATAATTTTTAAAAAGCTTTTTCTAATTAATATTTTTCTTCAGCTGGATTTTGTCAGTGATGACAGTGCGATGATATAAATCAAATGTGGATCAATAGTACTTTGACAAAAATGTGAAATTAAAGACAAATTTTAAGTAATATGGGGATGTCATATGAACTGATAGCTGCAAACAATATATTATGCTAGTGAAATGTCCCAATGAGTAAAAAATTTGGAAGAATGGACTTATAACTATAAAACTCACTGCAACGGAGTACAAGACCACTCATTTCTACCTGTAGGAGACTCTCCTGACGGCCTACTGGCAAGACAAAATCTACACGTGATATCCCATGTACAAATGGGAGAAACATCACAGCTTCTTGTATCAAGTTCCAAGCCTAATTGCAATAAAAAAGTTGTACCCAGCTCTCCAACTGAAAATGGGGTGACTTCTAGAGACAGTCTCCTAGAAGCTCCAAATAAAACAATCACAACAAAAAGAACTAACACAAACATGAAATTCACTGCAGGGTGACAAATGAGCAATAAAAAGAGGAACTCTCATAAAAAGCAAATCATAGACGAAGCCTAATTTTTTTTTACAAATATTCAAACATTAAAAATAAAAGAAGATAAAAATTCCATCAAGTAAATCCATCCATCCTTCCCCTGTCAACTTACTCAAACCACATTCTCAGAATAAACCTGGCAGGTGGGGTGGTATAATTTTTTCCTAATATGTCAGAGGCTCCAGTGACTTCTTCTATTCATACTTAAAAATTAATTTCAAACTAGAACAAGTAACTTCAAGTGGTAGAAATCAAGCCATTACCTGCACACACCTCTGATACACAATTCCAAGGCTTCTGTGATGTTGCCTCACAATTTTTACTTGGCACAGATCTCACTTCTCAACTTAGTAAATGACAATAAGCCACACAAAACTTTTCAAGTAGATCTGAACTGAAATGTTGGGTTTACACATATTTCCTGAAAAAGTTAAACTAATGAGCTTGTCTCTGTGCTTCACACTGAATTACAAATACTCTCACTTCACTGCGTTAAAATCATCAAAATGCTACACTGAGGAAAAAATGTGGATAACCATTAGGACTAGATATACAGGGAACTATAGGAGTAAGTTCAAACCAGATGCTCAAGTGATGCTTCAGGGAAAGGGAGCTAAGATTTAAGATCCTTGACAACCACATCTGAATCTGAAGTAGTTAAAATACCTGGACTAGAAAGTTTAAGATAAAATTCAAAGCCTTAATTGTTAAATCTGGGTATGAGGTAGCCTCAAGAACATTAAATAAAAAAATTCTCCATAATCTCATTACACAGTGTATGAAAAAGCAGTTCAATTTTATTCTTCCCCTTGAATTCACGAGATTTCTTCTTGTATTTGAAAAGGGAGATTACATATTACATTTTATGCAGTGATGCCTTTCTTTCAGATTCTCTATCAGCCTTTCTGAGGCAAATACTTTTTCAATTTCTGTCCATGCAATAATTCCCCCTCACACATCCCTTACATCCTGAGTCACTAACAGCACCCTGGTTGAGTTTTCTGAACTGCTCACAGTACCTTAATAATTTTAATCATGTTAGTAATGTTGTTTCTGTAAAAGCGAGCAACACTTCTGCCTATAGTTAAAGTTTTGTATATCCCTTCTCCATTATGTCTTCATTTTCAGAACCTACAGCTACCAAATCCGCTCATCTGTTGTAAATCCTATAGAGGGGAAAAACACATTGCATGTAGGGGATTTAGCCCAAATGATTACAGGAACAAAACCCATGAAAGCTCACTACCTTACTCACATTAAAATATATGTATCCCTAGTATCAATCTATGGTCAGAATCTATCAGATGTCATCTAACACAATTATATTCCTTTCTTAAAAATATCACCTTATTCAGTGCACCAGCGTGTATGATGTTCAGTAAACAACCTTTTTGTTTTGTCCTCCTTGGTCAGCCTGAGCGCTTAGTTATCACACAGTTCAAAGAAATTTGCACTGACTATGGATTTTCTCACTGCCTTATCTCTGCAAACATTTTCTCTATAGCATTTCAGTGCAGCCCGAACATCAACGTATTAACTTTAACAACACTTCTAAGCAAGATCTCCCTTCTCCTAAAATAAAGGGAAACCACAGCACATAAAGAATAAAACTCCTAAGTCTGCTGAACTCAGTCACCCAATCTGAGATGCCAAAGGATGGAATTTTAAGAATCCTCGATTTTCTATAGTTAAGTGTTTTTTCAAAGCTCACTGCTCAGTTAATGCAGTTGGAGGTGTAAATGCTCAGGTCTCAAAATGCCAAACCAGGTCTTCATAAGGAACAAACGGCTACCAGCTACCTGTGAATTCTTGACAAAATAACTTACCTAGCAGTTCACATGAACTCTGCAACAGAAGACAGAACAGTTGATCCAGCTTTCCACAACAAAGCTCCACTGTCAACACCTTGACCATCCTTTTTTTCTGTAATGTCTCTATCTGCTCATTTGCTGTGCACTCCCAAACACTGAGCAGTGGTCTAACATAGAGAACCCTCCTGCACACCCTAAAGAATGCAGGGTGGTATGGAGTAGATAATATGCAGCTGTGTACAAAATAAAGATACTCAAATGAGGTTGAATTATTGCTGTCTCTGGAATCTGTCTCTGGCACATCCCAATTCCTGAGCAACATTCTTCAAATATGCTGCTGTGTCCAGCAGCTTCTTGAATGCATTAGCACTTTTTGTATTAATCACTGCTTTGGTTTTGTATTTAACAATAACGGAAGTAACATAACAATGAAGATACAACAATGAACAGTGACACTAACAACTCTCCCTCAAATGTTATCAGTAATGTAAACATGCAGAAGTATTTGAAAAGCTTTATTCTTGTTATTTAACATGTACGAATTTTATTTGTCCAGTACCACTCAAGCAATTTTCATGGCTCTATAAATTTCCCCTGAATCCCTTCTTGTTTAAATCAGCATTTGGAACAGAGCTTTTTCACCGTTTGTCTTCTCTCTTCACCCCCACACAATAATGTTAAAAGTATCACAGTTCTGTTCCAGTTTTCCTGCTTAAAATATAGGCTACAAGTCTTTCAAACATTGATAACTTAAATCTAATCCTTTTCTCCCCTTTCCCATGATGGTGTCATTACTTTTTATAAAGACTTGAGAGGAAAAACAGTCTCCTTTTACAAACATTTTTTGGAGGACCTTGTTCAGACTCTGCAGGAACAGCAGCAGCTTGGTTCACACAGTTTCCTAAACCACAGCCAAAATCCTTTTTTAAAACCTAGCTTTCATAAAGCCAGTAAGTATCATGCCAGTTAAAATATGAATTATGTTTCCAGCTCTTTTTATTATTAAATGATGATTCAGTTTCCTACTGAAATCAAACAACAGTTTAATAAAAAAGCAAATTACTATGTTCAAATATTTCCAATCACATTTGCAGCTGTTTATATTTAACATTAACATTTTTTTGTGTCTAAACACAGCTCCCACTAGTCAAATTGTCACACTAACTAATTTTCAGATACTGTACTACATCTGTAATTAGATGTATTAATATGCTACCATAGAGTAAAACTAAGAAGAGTATGAAACACTTTGCATATACAGTTAAAAAATGCTTTGGCAGACTCAAATACTAGTACAAATTCAAAAAAACTCACTGTTTTATGTTACATGCACAACTTAATCTGGACTTAATTTCTACAAAATAGATCTCAGTGGCAGCAACATATGAAAGAATTTGTTATTATTCTGTATTGTGAAAGAGCAGACTCCTTTGAAGGAGATGCTAGCAAAGTATCGGAAGTTGTAACAGCAAGTTGTAACTGGTCTCACAAACATGTTTCATTACTACATGCCACACTTCACCAACACTGTATCTTGAGTACTTTGTATGGAAAATATGTAGTCCTGTTAAGTGAATTAAAAGTTTTACATGCAAAAATATATTAATTCTGCATTTTGTGGCAACTTTATAACTGACACTATATGAAGCATTAAGTTACACATCAACTGGCTGAGCATTGTCGTGACAGAAGTTTGTAGTACCCTTCTGCAGCTCAAGTATGACATAGCTATAGGACCATTACAAAGGGCAGAAATTACTCTTTCTTTTAATGTTTTCAAAAAGTTTGTTTCAGATTAAGTTTTATGTTTTGTATTGTAACCATACAGAATACATCATCAGCCCAGACTCCCAATCTTTTCACTGTACAGCTGGAGGACTGGAGCTAACATTACCCTTATACTAATAGTTTTACAGTGGTTGGTATATATTCAACAGTAACTATGATTTCTTGAATTTCAAAGACGAAGTTATATGCAGTTCTTTTTTAAGATTTACTTATTTACCCTTCTACTACAAATAACCACTTGATTTCAGTATCTCTATGCAACACATTTATGCATACACAGAAAGAGAAGGAGCAGAGAGACACTGGCTCCCTCAGGTAAAAGGATCTTAAAGCCAGAGAAGAGTATTTGGAAAGGCCATGTGGTCCTGACAGTCACTGCTCTCCCTTCCTAGCCATCCATTTACAATTTACTTCACATGAGACTAGGATTAACTGCAGACCTTTGCTGATTCATAAGAAATGCTGACAAATGGGGACCAGCAAAAAAACCCCACCGCTTGAATTGCTGACAGCTCTTTGAAGCTTAAAGACTATGTCCTTTAGTGAGAATAAGAAGAAAAGGATGGAACTGGGTCTGAGAGTGGGGTGCAGAGCATGAGAGATACAGAACTAAGTGATGCAGGTGATACGGAACAGGGAGCCCTCTGGAGATGCCAGCTGTAGGGAATCTTAAGCCAGGCCAGTAATACTGTTGCAACCTAGTTCCACAAAAGTTGCAAAAATGGTCTTGTAATGATATTCCTGGAAGTTGCAATTCTCAATTTTTCTGCTGTCCTGGGTGGTGTCTATTGCCGAGTAAGAGAATCATTGCAAGACACATGTCCACAAAGAGACAATCTGTAATAAGCAAAATACCTTCTGGTAAACTTTCCAGGATGTAAAAAAATATTACCTACCTGTTCCTTGTAGGCTGCCAAATATTACACCACCACATATTTCTCCACAGAGGGGCTAACCCAGAGAAACACAGCATATTGCTCCTATAAAGGGAACAACATGAAATCCAAGACCAGGGAATGACCTCACGTTGCATTCTACAAAACCAAAGGCAAAGAACAGCTAGCCTCTTAACACCCAATCACAGAACAAAAATGGTTTTGAAAAATTAGAGGAGCCTAGCAATAGCAAGAGATAAATACTTAACTCTTGATAGCATTATCAAGGAAGTCCCTTGAACACTGAATAAACACATCAAAAAAAGCAACAGTAATTTAAATTCTAGTTGGTGTCCATTTTCCGGGATTTGGGAGAAACAGGAGTCTGGAGCTCATATGTGAAACGAGAGCACAGTGAAAAGGCAGGCTGTGGTCAAACTTTTTGTGAAAGATAACAAAATCTCCCTTTTAAAAAAACAACAATAAAACCAACTAACCAAAAAATCCCAAACAATTGTTTTGTACAGATTATTACACCAAAGAAGTAGTTGAGAAACCCCAGAGGAAAGTAAGCATAAATCTCCATCAAATGCTTTACAGCCTACTTAAGTCCCAAGCCTTTAGAATTTTAACTTCTCCAGCATCTACACAACCAGATACATACTTTTCCACCATAAAACTGGTACAGCATCCAGATTCTGTCAAGAAATATCAATAAAGCTTGTTTGTAACTTTGTGTATGGACCATTTTAAAGAAAATACACATATAAAAGAAATCACATAAACATGATTAAAGCTTGTTTTCCTCCTATACCACAGTCTTCCAAGACAGCCATTCCCAAACTCATCATACTGGATCAAAAACTGTCAGCTGTGAATAAACTTGCGCAGATCTGAAGCAAGAATTACCTTTCTTTTTGAGTATATACTTTCTATGGATTTCCAGAGTTCTACCAAAATCAAGCCCCCAAAACATCTTCTCCATAAAGTTGGAAAACCATGCCTCCCATACTAATATGTGTTATTTTATCCCTGTAACTAAAGTTGCTTAAAAGAACACACCTGAAGTGTGAAGTAAGAGGAGAATCATTGAGAAATTAAGAGACAGACTAGCTTTTTTAAAAAAAAAATCACAAGGATACAGTGGTAGATGTAATTTTTAATCTCACAGTGTTCTCATGGTTTTAGGAATGCATTGTTTATTCACACACACCTGAGAAGTCTACACCCAGGATCCAGAATTACCAAAACTCACATTCGCTTACCAAGTAGGTAATTAATTAGGCAATTATCTCCTTTTTTTCTAACTAGGTGTGTCTAAATAGAACAATCACTGATGAATCTGCTTTGCAAAGAGAATATTAAGCCTGGTTTCATTAACAGTCACTCCTTCTAAAAATACCAACAAATATCAAAGACAGGAAATATAATTTTTCCTGCTACAAAGAACCTAACAACTAAAAGGAAAATTCATGCTATAATCTCCATAAGAAACATAGAAGAAAATGTACTTTCAAATTCTATTTTAACAAAAAGACAGGGCTGGGATGTCTTTTTAACACACATCACCACCTCTTACAATAGTCCATGCACTGATCACTGAAAACCACTAAAGAACAACACATGATAACACTTATCACTATGATAAAACTTCCATAATTTTGACCTATTCAAGTTCGAAAAGCCTGTATTCCACTACTGTACTTTAAAAAGAGTATTACGGATACATGCATCACAGCAGATACTTACAGACTGCATAAGCCTACTACACCACCACCAATAATTTTGTGATCAATAATCATTTTATTTCAGTCAAAACTGCATCTTTAACCATAAAGAAATCCATCTCTACCCTCCAGGAAAACATGAAGTGGGGGCGGGGGGAGGGAGAAAAAGCAGCAGTCCTACTAAGCTTCAACTTTAGCAAGCAAACAACAAAAAAAAGCTAGTGGATTTAGGGAAGAAAATTCTTTGACAGAGATGCACACGTACTTGCACAAACAAGAAGTCTGCAAAATACTGCGACACACACCAAAAATCCGTCACATATACAATACTGCCTAAAATCGAGCTACTAACTAGAAGCCAGCAGTATGAGCCACAAATATCGAATTCTCCTGTAACGTTTCTGTCAAAAGGTTTTAAGATTACACAGAACAGAGAAAAGATAAATTAGATAAGAGAAAATGGAGACAATACTGAATTAAGTTCCTAACATGGCAGAAAGTTACCTTTTCAGATGACAATCCCTGGTTTTACAGAATACTATTCCAAACACTTTACCCGCTGGTAAACAAGCACAGAAAAACCGAGCAACTTTCTCTACTGGTTTCACACTCGCATGCTCTTCCTGCACGAATTCCTTTCTTAGCCTCCATCTCTTCCTCCACCCTGCTTCTTCTGACTAACTACCCACTAAACTCCTCCACGGCGATAAACACAACGGGATCAGAGGCAAGCAGCACACAGAACACGTTTCTCCGGCGGCCTCAAAACATGCCACTACTACACCAGCACCGGCCTCCTCGGCCGCAAGGCAAAACCGAGGGAAAACGGACAGATCCCGGGGCCGCCAGCACACACGC
>NW_008238355.1:5368608-5388402 GCF_000691975.1 Corvus brachyrhynchos
CCCGCCCGCGCGGCCTGCCGGGCCGGGGGGGGCCCCGCCCGGGGGAAGGAAGCCGAGGTAACGGGACCCAGCACCGGCCTGACCGAAACGACACGCATTAATCAGCTTTTTTAATGTTAAAGGAGCGGGCAAAAAGCGGCAGAGAACAGCTGGGCGCATGCCCTGAGCCAGCGTTCCGTCACTTATCGCGTTACTCGTTCTGACAGATTTGGGGAGCTGCGACTCCAGACACAGGGCTGAAGTCCTTCCTTCGTGTTTTTTTGGTTTTTTTTTCTCCGTTCCGCCTTTGTCAGGCCTGCAGAGGACTGCTAGAAGTGTCCTTCAGTTAAACTCTAGCTCTGTAAAGAGGATGCCCACGGAGTGTCGTGTGTTGTCTCGCTCACAGAATCACAGAATAGCTTGGAAGGGACCCACAAGGATCGTCAAGTCAAAACTCCTGGCCCTGCACAGGACAGCCCCATGAGTGACACCATGTGCCTGAGAGCGTGTTCCAATGCTTCTTGAACTCTGTCGGGCTTGGTGCTGTGACCACTTCCCTGGGAAGCCTGTTCCAGTGCCCAACCACCCTCTCCCTAGTGTCCAGTCTAAATCTCCTCCTCCCTCATGCAGTTCCTTCGGGTTTTGTCACAAATCATCGCAGATAAAGACATCAGTGCTTGCCCTTTCTGTTCCCCTCATGAGGAAGTTGAAACTACAATGAGGTCTCCCCTCAGTCTCCTCCAGGCTGAAGAGACCCAGGGACCTCAGCCACTTCTTATACAGCTTCCCCACAAGGCCCTGTACTCCAGACAAGTGTCTTGGTCTGTCCACCTGCAACATGGCCATGTTCCTTCCCTGGTGCAGATTCACAGGGCACATACATCATGCATTTTGCTTCTGTGTTGCCTTTTTTACTATGACTTCCTGGCCTTTCCCTAGATTGCATCCATGATAATAGCACCATTTTTCTCACCTTCTCCCATCTGCCTTTGTTTTCCTCTACCGTGCTTATGGAATTCCTTCATCTTTTCCCTTTGCCAATCCAACACCTCCATCTTCTCCACTGTTTTACACCACAGCTCCCATAAGTCTGCCCCAGCCCCACAATTCTTACATGTTTAAGTTGGTGAAATACCTTCTCAGTCTATTTCAAGGGCCATGAGGGCCCACACCAGAGCAGCCTAGTATCAAGATGCTGGGAAAGGCGGGACTGAACCAGAACACGCTGAAAGGAGGAAGTGCCAACCTCATTCCTGGCACCACCTCCCTCCCATGCCATTTGTTTTATACAGCCTCTGCTTGACACCTTACATGCATGTGCACCCTTTGTTCCTGGTACAAGGGTGTTCCTGGTTTCTGATGACCTGGTTCACTTCCAGCTTTCCTTTAGCCACATGCAGTTTCATAAACGGTGCCTACTGAGAAGATAACCTGGATCTAAAAGTCTAAAATTCCAGTGGTTTGTGGGCATTTTCAGTGGCAGCAAGCAATACCTGTGAATTGGATATGCTGTAGGGGAAACTGGGGATCATTTTGACTGATGGGAGCCAATGATTTCACTGCTTGTGAAAGCAGGCAAAGAGTCAATGACCATGCAAGGAGGTTGTAAGAAGTACACCACAGATGACAAGAAACTGAAGAGCAACTTGCAGCTGTCATAATACTCACATACCAAACTAGGAAAGCAGTGTCTCTGAGATAGTTTTGGTGACAAAGCTATACCTGTCTTGCTAGCATTTCACAGCAACAGTGCACAGACTGGAGCAGTGAGTAACATGTGTCTTACTACTCTATTTTGTCACCAACAATTTTAAATGCAAATTGGCAGTTGTTTCACCCAGATGCAAAATACAGACCATCAGTTGCTCCCTGTCAGTCCCTAGAAGAGCAAGCTAGCTTGCAAGCTGGTAACTCAGCTGGCAAGAGATATTTAATTTCTGTGAGAGACTGTGGCTCCTCCTGAAGAAAACTTGTGTCTCTCTGAGAGCTATGATGCTGTGCTGGGCTGTGATAGGTTTTATCCTGTTCCAGAAGAGTGACCTTCCAAAGGAGCTTCTCCCCATGAAATAAAGATTTCATGCCAGGTATTTCAGGAAGATTCTGTCTTTAGTCATGGAAGTCCTTTATTCTAATCATCTTCTTTCTCCACACTTCAGTTAAAAACAGTCCCATAAACTTTCCTCTAATAAGCATTACTCAGAAGGATATCCCTTGAGTGCACATTGTGCCTCTTCTGTGGCCTCTTCTCCATCTTTGTAGGCTTGAAGTCCAAAATTAAAACTATAATCTTGTTATTATTTCCTGTTTTCTTGCCTTAAGGCCAGTATCTATACCCAAGGACACATTATAGATAAAAACCTTGGAATTACGTTAGAATATGTCTGCATGTGCAGCAGTATGTGAAAGACACCTGCATTATATCATTCAGTGGGAATTTTGCTGATTGTTTCCTCTGCAAATACAGCAAATACTGCAAATGTAACATGACCAGGCTCTCAGTGATGAGGATGTGGCAACTCTGTCTCTGTGTGCAAAGAGGTACATAACAGAATTTGAATGTCCTTTACGAGGTCATGGCCACCAGTAGAAAATATTATTTTCTTAGAATTATCTTGATAATTAATAACCTATACTGTTCTGGTTTTGAACAATACTGTTTCTCAAACCCACATGCTGTTATTCCACAGGCGGAATGAGAAAGAAAGATTTTAGTTAGGCTTATAAAGTTCTGGTGTGGATGAATCTTTCTGTCTCTATGGAAGGAGCCTACCATGATTGGGTTTCTTATTCTTTCTCTCCTGTACACCAGAAGAGTTCATAGGTGATACTTCCTTTAAAGCCACGAGGAAAAAAATTCAACATTAGTATATTCCTGATGGAGAAAAGCAAGCTGAGAAATAAAAATTTTCTTACCCAAAAGTCATTCAAGGTCAGAGTCAGACAAGGGATTAGAGACCCAGTTCTCACAGCTAATTAGGCCATTGAATAAGCCACAGTGATAAACAGAAAAATTGATGAATTTTCCCAACATATAATAATAATATGATAAAATTTGTGTCTGAAAGTCATAAAATCCTCTGAAATAGGGAAGAGATGGTTGTGTGGCCTCGTGTGGTTCCTTTCCCTGCCATTGTAAAAACGGTGTCTGGAAAAGACCAGGAGAAGTTTGACCACTGAACAGTGGTCACTGAACACTGAATTGAACTGTGATATCCTAGAGCAGAACTCCTGACTGTTAAAACTCAGAGTGTTACATTAGGGGACACTTTAGTCCATTAATCTCCTCAGAATTTTTCACCCTTTTGTAAGGTACTGAAAGCCCGCTTGAGACTGTGTTTTTAACTTGTTTCAGTGCTATTTCTAACAGGTTTCATCCATTTGAGGAATGCTTTACTTTGTTTGAATATGTCATTACCAAGGCTGGGCAAACCACTATGTGCCACACTAGCTCCTTGCAGGTTTGGTGGTTCAGGGTCACGCTTGGAAGTGAAACACCACAGCGGTACAAAACTTAAATATATCAGTTGTGTGGTCATCAGTGGACACATATGGAACTGTGATGCATACATACTCAAATATTAAATTTGTACACTGGTACATCTCAGGGCCTTCCACTACACTTTCTTTTTTCCTGTTTTTCTGCCTCCTCTTGCTCAGTAGTGGTTCAACATGATACAGAGTTGCTTACCAGCTGTGTTCAGTATGATATGTAAATAAAGTATTTAAAATCAAACAGAGAAAGTCAGTCTTGCCGCTTTCTACTTTATGAGGAAAGACCTAAAATACCTTAACTTCTTCTTACCTTCTTCTGTTCTATTTTACATTCTATGCCAAGGATGCCTGGTTTGCCACCATAACGGACCAGAAAATACAAGGACTTTGGTATTCCCATGATCGTATTCTAGATAGGAAATGGTATTTCTACATAAATACTTCTTGTGAACTGAATTCTTTCATGTTCCCAGGCCTGATTATGGTGTCTCACAATCCAGCTTGAAATGGCCAAAGGACTGAGGAGCTGCACAAGTGGAACTGTAGGAATCAGGAACATCAGACGGCTTTGCTTGGTGAGTCCCATTTGGAGCTTTTGCAATGGAATACAAGCATCTCGCTGGATGAGAGTGGACTTGAATTTTTAGCAGATTTTTTTTCCTCACATGGAAACCATATTTGGCTTTAGAGCTATACTGGGCTAAGCACAACTAAATATACTATAAAATGCTCATTGTCAGTTTAAACTTTTATTAGTAATACTCCTTTTGAATGCTGGACACCACTAGGATGTACAATGGAAATGGTATGCTGCTATGCCTGTACTTTACTGCCAACCAGCAGTTGCAAAAGCTGTTTCATTTTTTCAGACATGCTGTCCAAGAGTAAATGTCACATTTGTCTTCTTTCCTGATCTGTGGCATCCCCATATTCACCTGCACATACCCTGAAATCACTGCCACTCCAAAACCCTCTGTAACAGGTTTTGCATGATCCCAGAATCTTTTTGCGAGTCAGACAGGTGGCGTTAAGAGGTTAAGCTGATGGGTACTTGTACACAGCCAGACAAATGTGTGCAGGCACCGCACAGAATTCTAATATACTGCTGCTCTTTTCCGTCTATCAGCAAATGTATCTGGACTTCAGCAAAATGAGGAATTGCCTTGTTTATCTCCTCCTTTTTAGAGTGTGCATTCAGAGGTTACCCCAGATTGGTCCTTCACTACTGAGAGCTTTCATCTTCTCCGCAGTCAGTTTTTGATGCTGGTTAAGATACCAGATGTTGATATAAAGTTTAAGGTGACCCAGCTAACTCCTCTTCAACTTTCTGGCCAAACCTTTGTGAAGAACTTGAGCCAAAACAAACACTGAAAATTCATCAAATCATTCTGTCCTCTTAAAAAAATACTTCAAACTGACCACATACTCTTGTAATGGCATGGTTCCAGTAGGCACACCATTCTTACAGGACCTAAAGTCACAGCACACTAGGAAATAGAAACAGTTTTAAAAAATTCTCCAAATTCCAGCTCTGCTCTCTGTTAGAAGAGGACAAAAAAAAAAGCATTTATCTTTTCTTGAAATTGTTTTTACTGTTCCTTTGGAGGTTAGCGCTGAACAAAACAATAATCCTCTACTTGATAACCATGAATGTTGCCATTTTGACTCCAGTCCATGTGAATGAATCAGAAACACAGTGTTCCAAGCACTGTTCCCGCAAGGAGGAGATATCAGGGATGTATCCTGTATACTTACAAAGCTTTTTCTCTGTGAACAGGAGGAAGCATTTAAAACATTATCTGCTCATCACCATAAAAACTCCTCTGCTGCCCAGATGTGTTTTTTGCACATGTTTCTCAGAGTCATCCTGCAATACTGGTTCAGGCTATGAGCTAAGTTTTCATTACCCTCTGGGTTTTTTCTGGCCTTTTCTTCTCTTCCTATCCCCTCTCTCTTTCAGAACAACACCTGCACTTACTCATAAGGAATTCCCTTATTCAAAGGGAATTCAAATAATTGAGTGATCCTATTTGACCTCTTTGAGTGCAGCTCTCTGCCTGTTCTTATAGGCACTGGATACTGACATACAGGATACAAGCTACTCTTCGCAAAACTTGGTGGTTAATCTTTGGATATGTAGGCCTCTGTTTCAGTGTAATTCAAGATTGGTTCCTTACGCCTAGACTTCTCAACTCGCCTGCTGAAATCATATGATGGGTGGGATGCTATGATGAGGTGATACAATGTCAGTCTCCAAAATTGGCCTAAGACTTGAGGTTGCAAGGGGCCTTCATGGCTGGCTCCTTTTCCATGAGGACCCTTGTGAGCAAAGAGGTGCTCTAGAAGTCACTGCAAAATCTCATCAACTCCAGGACTATCCAGGCTAAGCGCCTGGGGAAGTGTTTGTCTGCACTGCTTGTGTCTGTTTTGCAAGCACGGTGCTGAGGAACAGAAAGCAGGTGAAACTCCCACAGTATTAAAGAGGCTACTAGCACTTGTTGGAGTGAGGGGGCATCTCTATGTACACCAGGAGTTTTCAAACATAAGAGGACATGTAATTTCTGCTGTAAAAAGCTGTACTATAAAGTGACAGCTGTAATCTGGCATCATGGGATACAAAACCCAGGTTTATGTGGCCCTTGTCTTGGCCATGGCTGCTGAGTAGCAATCCTGCAGTAAAATGGGTTCTATCTCATCTTTCTCTTCTTCTTCTCTCCCTAGAAATTTTAGCCTGTGTAGCTCGAAGAAGCATGTATCTGACAGTGTATTAACAGTTAAAAAGAGAAATGAGAAAGTCAATACAGTTAACCTGGAGGGAAAACAATGCTCTTACTTGAAATGCACAAAATTGCTGTGTGTGCGCCAGGTGGCTCTGTCTGGTTCTGCAGCAGGCACCTATACTGAAATCATTTGCTGTAATATTCTTAGCTGTTGTTAGTGATGCATGACTAGTGATTTTGGCTTGTCCTTTCCCAATCATCCCTCATTTTCCCCTTCCTCCTGCAATGAAACAAGAGAAAATTTGAGCTCCAAATGGGACCTAGCTGTGTCTGGGACACTGCTAAATGACAAACAGATCTCATTCAGCTCTTAGGGTTTTATTCAGACACGCCGTCTAGCAGTAAACTAGGTCTTGCCTAAGGCAAATCTCACATCTTTTCCCTCTGAATGTCAGAAGCCAAGCAGTTTTCTGTTCTCACTTTACAAGTTTTAAATTTTTCAGTTAAAGAATCATCTGAAAATTGATAATTTGAAGATACATTTCTAAAACCAGATGTTTCTGGTTTTCTGTTGCCCATGTGAATACTCAACACTCTCTCCTTTTATTGTAGTCTTCATCTCAATGCAGGATCTGTGGAGGTTGGACCTCAAACAAATTAGCAAGATGATTGGCAGTACCACTCAACTGGTATCAGAGTGCTGGAACAGTGCTCAGGAACTCTCCACACTAACCATGCACCTGCTCTGTAGGTACCTGCAAATAGTCATTTGGACTCATTTGGCAGCAGAGAAACTGTTACTGCAAGAGGCAGCCAGAAAAGCCAGTGAGCACCATATGCTATTGTGTACAGGGAGTGTGTGCTCTCACTGTCCTTTGGTAAAAATGGGAATAAAACTCATATTCATGGTGTGTCTGCAAACTAGAGCAGGGACAGATGTGTGGAAGCACATGCCACCTTCTTGTCCTGGTAAGCAGGCTTTGACAGAAGAGGGAGGACAGAGAATGTACATCAATGATACAAACACAGTTCCTGTTTTCCTTCTTCTTCTTCTGAAGTTTTTTCATAGCAGCACAAGCACTTATTCAGCTATTTTTGGATCTGTTGGAGAGATGACCTGGACAACAGTCAGGGCACATCAGAAAACCAATTAAGTAAATAACCAACTAGACCAACCCAAGGAAACCCAAACCCAAAAGAATGAGAAGCCCAAATACAGCAAGACCTCTTCTTCAGTGGCAAGATCACTACTCATGAGCATTACTGTGGTGGCAGCATTACACCTGTCACCTGACTGTTTCAGGTGTGAACAGAGGTACCAGAGCTAGCATAATGCCCATGGGAGGGGGTAATGGTAGCATGTCCTGGGAGCTCAGTATGTACACACACAGCAGCTGCACCTGAGTAGTCACTCTTGAGTGTTCAGGCTGGCTTGGCTTAAGTGACACAGGGCATCTCTTCATTCACTTAAAATCCCTGCATTGTGACAATCCCACAAGATTCAGTTTCAACAAACCAGTGCATGAGAAAGAGAAGTCTGTATTTGACCTTCCTTAGCAAAGTTTTCAGGCCTGCTTACCAGAAAGCAAGGAAACCGCTTTCAGATCTGCAACAGCATGCTTGTTTTCCTCAGTTTGGCCCAAGTCCTCCTCTGAGTTCCAAGAAGCAGGAGTAGGTCATCTTGTCCTTCAATCTGTATTCCCAGAAATAGCCAGAAATGGCCAGCATTTCATTACAGAGGGACGAGAGAAATTTATCGTAACAAGGCTGGCTCTAGGGGACCAAAACTTTCCAGCTTGTGAAGGTGTATGTGTGTAGCAGTCTGATTGGAGGCATGTCTCCAAAAGATGTACATGGGCCACACACCCCAAGTTCTGAGTGGTGGGGTTTAGTCACGGGGTTATTTTTAGAACACCAGGACTAAAGAGAGTCCCAATCTGTACAAGGTGTCCAGTGTCAGAGGAGACATAATTTCTGTTAGCGAGAAATTGCTCTCCAATTAACATCAACATGAAGATGACCATTTAGCCCCTCCCAGAATACTTGTGCTTGATGCTTGTGTGGCGCTATGTATTGAATTACCAAGCAGCTGCTCTTCCGTGTTTAATTAGCAGTTGTGAAATTAGTGATGTTGCACGGAGAAGGAGGTGGCACCGCTGCTTTTCCTGCACGTCAGCGGCGCCGATGGGCTGGGGGTGCGTCTCACACTGTCATCTAGTGGCCGGTGTCCACCTTCTCGGCTGGGCAGCAGCAGCAGCAGCAGCAGCAGCAGCAGCAGCAGCAGCAGCAGCAGCAGCAGCAGCAGCAGCAGCAGCAGGATACGGCAACGATTCTAATCCCCGAAGGCTGAAATTTTAGGCAGATTTGTATCTCAGTGTTTCTTCAGAGACAGTGATGGTGATGCACCTCGTGGAGCACAGTCCTAGCCCCAAGGAGGTTTCATCAGACAGCTGAGGTAGGCATCAAGGCATCCTGAGGTGGGGTCTCTAGCTAAATTTGGTGAAGCTTCTAGTAGCTCATCATGGCACATACTTAGAGAAACCTAAATAAGTGTGTGCACCCTCAGTTTTGGGTGTCCCATCTCTCTGTAAGTCCTTCATCATCATAGCACTGCATGAATTGGCAGCTAGCATTTGGATGGAAGTGTTTCATGTGTAGGGAGTGGTTAGAAACCTCCCTACTTCCTTATTGGAGAATATTGCCTTTACAATAGGTCCAGCTGAATGGCACACTCCTAATCTGCCTCAGCACAACCAGACAGCATCTGATAGAAGCACTTTGTGCTAGCAGAGGTGGTTTGGTACTGAATAGATTAGGAAGGATTTGCACACTGTTTTGTCAGTTGAGTTGCAAAGACAATAAGATGGAAGTCAGTAACAGCTTAGTAAGACACAGAGCTAGACCAAGGCAAGAACATCAGTCTGATAAAAGCAAGCATAGGATATGATTTCACACAAATAATGTTCCATACTCCACTGAATGTTCCAGTTACACTGATTTACAAGGGAGAGTTGTATCAGTAGTTTTGCATTTAGGCACAGCTCTTTGGTAATAAAATTGTACACAAGAGTCACATCACTACAATGTAACAACAGTAAATTTTCTTTGTACAGGTGAACCCGTTTGGACAAATCACTGTGATGTTTGCCCTGACCGAAGGTAGTCAGTACCAATGCCTACAGGTTAAAGTCATGTCTAACTTCCTACTCTAAGACCCTTCTTTCTACAGGTCATACATTTTGTCAAGCTGCTTCTTCCACCAGAAAGATTTTGTCTTGGACACATTAAAATTCAAGGTTTGGTAGCTGCACTTGCTACCTGTCTGGGCAGCCATCATTTTTCCAGCTCTGACAGCTCAGTATTTTTGTGTATGGTTTACCAGCACAGAACTGAGGCGCCTTTGCAAGAGAATTTGAAATCTTCCTTGCAATCCAAATGACAGTAAACATAAACATTTGAAAGAAAAAAAGGAAAATTTCTGTTACAACAGAATGACTATTTTGTTGTTGTTGTTTGTGTTTAAGCTGAACTCCAGTGTCCAGCACATTTTTTTCTTAGGATTTACATGATTTGTTCAGTTACATGTTTGTTCTACATAAGACAAGGTATTTTTTCCACTAAAAATATGTATCTGGTTATTTATTGGTAAAGGGAGCTCAGAAGTGGTATTATCTTTCCACGTACCACTATGTTTGCATAACCAGTATAAAACCCTACCAACTTTGTTAGAATCTTACTGATTCCTTCTAGACATCATTTTCAAGAATGAGAAGGCCATAGGTTGACCATATTCCCAAAAAGGTTTTGTCAGAGGACTCCTACCTATTCTTGCCACTAGGAAGTCTATATGGCTAAATCTAAGCTCTTCCCTCAGCCCAAAAGTGACTGAGATCACATCCCAAAATATACCGTCCCTGTGGACACTCTTCATCAGTCTTACCTTGGGATGACTTATTCTTGCTGAAATTTATGCTAGTGTCTATAAAGAATACTCTTACTCCAAGTGTTCTCTGAATTTTGTGAAAGAAATGGGAACGTATTAACACCATATGCAGAGGAAAAATTCTGTTCCCTCTTCATTGATGATGTTTACTTTAAGGATTGCATTTGACTGTTTCATCTTTCTGAGCTTTCTTGACTGATAGTGGCAAATAAATTACTTTGTCCTGAAGACCTTGAACACCCTGGCTGTTCACCACTCCATATTTAGTACAGTTGCAATTAGGAACAACTCATAGGGGTAGAAACACACTTCTTGCTTTGTACTACGGTTTCAAATGTGGTAAAAAACCCCCAAACATATCCAAAAAAACCCAACCCCCAAAAAAACGAAAACAGAAAAAACCCCCCAGGTAACATATCTCCAGAAGTTTGAAGTCCATGTCTGTTTTGAATGTTCATATGTCATTAAAAAAATGTTTTCTCTACTGCTGAGAATGCAGCAAAACCACTACAAAATTACATAGCTTTCGTATATATGTGAGTTGTTTTAAATTTGAAGAGTGCATTGAATTAAAGAATTTCAAGTGTTAAAAAATAATCTCCACTATTGTTTAATCACAGTAACACCTTTTAATGTTTAGTGTCAGAAAAACTGCATATTATGGAATAAATACCAGCATTTGTTTGTTAACATCCCCTTATGATCATTTTCAATAAAATATTTCATATCAGACAAGCACTCTATAAGATCACAGCTTACAATAGGCATTTACTGAAAACAGGGTAGATGCATTTTTCTGGTGCAGGTATACACATCCCCCAGGATCCTCAAAGCATTTTTCCTGTCTGTGCAGGTAAGAATTCAGGGCTCCACAGAACATATCAAGTGTACTGAAAGTTTCTGGGGTAAGAATACTCCAGTGCAAAAAACATCTCAATGCAATAGAATCCAATACATACAAGGGGATATTTTATCTCTTATTAGCATCTGAAAAGAACAAACTATGCACTTACAAGAAGCAAAAGAAACACACTAAAAAAAATCAGACAAATGCTCTAAGTTATCTATTTTTATTACAAAATTACACTTGGTGTTAGTTGCATACAACAGCATAGGCTGACAGTGTCACACAGCTGCTCCCACGTAAGGCAACAGCTGCAGTGCCTACTTGCACTAACCAGGTTACTTTATATCCCCTATAGCTAAGTTACCTGCAGTCATTACTGCAGCATCTGATGAGAGAGCTAGGAACCACAAGTGGGTAAGCCAGAAATGGTTTTAGTGCTTCACAGAATCATAGAGTAATTTACGTTGGAAAAAACCTCTATAAGGTCAAGGCCAACTGTTAACTGAGCACTGCCAATATAGTAAGGTATAGCTTTATGTATTTTTAGTTAGGAACTAAAACCTTTACTCGGTACATTTCAATAATTAAGCCTTAATACATTTCTTGACTGAAACTAGAGGTATTACCAGTAGCAGCAGCAACCCAGGACTATACAGCAGTCTGCACTCCTCTTTCATTGCAATACCGACAACTGGACTTTAAACTTGTTGATGACCCTACTTAGTACAGCTTTAGAACAGCTTGAGAGCTTAACACTGTTTTCTTCCATCTTCAGTTACTGCTGTTTATCTGTCACTGTGCTGCTTTGTTCAGTGCCTGAACTGTGCTTGCTCTTAAGGGACCTTCCAATGTATCTCCAGTACTCTTTTCGGATGGTGTCTTTTTCTTTAGCCAGAATTTCACACAACTATGGAAGAAAAACGAGAGATTGGAGCATTATACCAAAAAGCTTACGGAATCCTTCACTATAAAATGCATACAACATATATTTCAAACAGTATTAGAAACACGTTTCTCTGCAACATTTGTTTTATTCGCAGGACTTGTAATTGTTCAATGACATCAAACTGATGACAATCCCAGTTGGTAGCCAACCAATCTGACACTGCACAAAAATCCCTCCAGCCCCATTTCAGTTGTAAGAGTTTCCCTCTGACTCATTTCCATGCCTACCACTCATCATCCATGCCAAGCCTGTAGTAGAAGCACAGTATACTTCCTGAGAACCCTGAATGTCTTTTAGTCATCCAACAGGCTGCAAACCACTTCTCTTGAATCTTCAGTACTCTTGATGGACTGACAAGAGATATTTTATTTCTCTTTTCCCTCAGCAGACTGTCCCAAAAGGGTTCTCCACGCAAGTCAGTAACCTTCTCTCATGCTATGTTAAGTTGGTGCAAATACTTCTACGTGTTCAGGGGTTTTTTTTTGTTTTGATCTCGGTAAGCAGCACAGTAGAAGTCAATCCTACTTACAGGACAGGCTGTGTAAACTTTACACAGTATGTACACTGTCTGCCAATGTTTTAGTAAATTCCCTTTTATTATGCAGATGACACGGCCTTGCTCAGTGAAATGGAGTTAAGAAATCAGGAGCTTTGATGCCTAAATAGAGAAGTCAAAATCAGTGAAATAGTATAAAGGGGATATGAATCTAGGAGGTACAACTGCACTTATTTGCAATCTGGTCCTGGAACACAATGGAAAAATGCTGAGAAAGAGTAACATTGGAACACAAAGACTCCAGGCAAAACTACAGCTCTAATTACATTGAGTTCCAGTCTGTGCCACAGTGAATGCAAAGTGTTCTTGTAAAAACTACACTACAAACTGCACCAAGGACCATCCAAGTATGAAGCTCTGAGAGATACACAACATTGCCAGAAGTAATTTATGCTCTGTAGGAAGTGGTGCCTGACACTTCTTACTGATACCCCCAGTGCCTGCTGGCTATAAGCTAATTCTGCCACCTTTCTTAGAAAGGGCTAAGAAGGGCCAAAGGAGCTCAATAGAGGTTTGGAAATGGATATTCTGAGAAAAATTCATTAACCTACAGAGAAGAGAGTGAGTTCATGCTAAAAGTTAACATCCAAAACTCTTCAATTGTTCAAACATCATCTTATTTCTGCATGTGGTATTAGAGACCTTCCTTCACTACCAAGTGAAGAAAACTTAAGAGTAATTTCATAACTGGCAAGTTATTACTTATATTTAAATTCAGGAGATCCTTGTGATTGTCTGGATTTTGTGTTAAACTCTTCATAGACCTCTTGTGATTAACAAATAACCTGCTCTGTTTATGAAAATCAATCCCATTTTGTCAAGCTATAAAACCAGACAGGAACAGACAGAATCCGTCAGAAGAAAAACCAAGCTCTCAAAACCTACCTCCAGTGCCTTGTTCAGTGTTTCTTCCTTGTTATCGCACTGGTTTTCTAGCATGTCTTCATATATGTCCACAAGAAAGGCAATCAGATAGGGTGAACTGTGACTGGGCTGTAAATTCAACAGTTCCTCCAGCAGATTTGGATACTTAGAAAGACCACGATCCTGTAGAATCCTAGAAGAGAGGTTAATAGGCTTGACACGTGGCAGTGGGAAATCTGGTGTGAGTAATTGTGTTTTTGTTATGAGTCCTTTACTTGGAGATTAGTTTTGAAATCAGGCTGCAAATACAAGTAAGTCAGAAAGTAAGCAGCACACAGCACTAGTACAGCCTCATGTTGTAATAAGCTGGTATAGTTTTTGTTCAACTGAACATAAATTAGACTGAAAGCATGTTTGTTATTTCCTGTCTATGCTTTTTAACACAGTAACATAACAAGTCAAGTTTTTAAAATCATGAGAAATACCCATAGTCCTTCCACAAAACTACAGGGCCAGAAGCTTAGTGAAAATTTACGAAGAAATTAAGTTATAATATAATAACACCTTGTGATAGTATTTGCCTGCATGCTTAAGCACACTACGTTAGAACAAACAGCAACAAGTTATTTTCAATTAAGAAGTAGGCATCAGACACCTTCTACAGATACTCTTTTTGTCTCATGGAGAAATACACCTCACCCTTTTAAGTAGTTCCAAGCGCTCTCATTATGTGGCACTGCAGTGATCATCTCAAGAGTGTACCTGCAATAAGAAGATAACAGGTCATGAATGCAACCAAAGTAACAATGCAGTTAGAAATTACCTGAATGTGCTCGGAAGATTCCAAATACATCTCTCTAGCCTAGACTTCACTCTTTTTGCAGATCATCTCAGCTCAGTAGATCAAAAATGGCTCAGAAGATAATCACCAGGCGTCTCAAAGAGGCAGACACTATGAAAACTATTTTAAGATTTAAGTGTTCAATTTGCTGGACTTCATACAATAATGAGTCAGTTCCCAAAATTATTAGCGGTAACACTGAGAAACAACGTAATACACTCCTGGTATGCTAAAGGAGTAACTTTTGTCTTGATGCCCAGCAATGGCAAGGGGCTGAAAATGGCCAGAGTACCTGAGCTCTGTTAATATGACTGCAAGCGGTATGTTCTGTACCTATTTGCAGAACGTTTTCCATGAGGCTGCACTCAAGCAAACCCACAGAAAGGCAGAGCTTGAGCTTTCAGCTCACATAGCCGTCTGCAGCACTTCTGTGAAAGTAACAGTGAGACAACTGCTATAAAAGCAAAGCAACAAAAGGCACCTCCCGTACAACCACAAGGCCACATTTCATCTTCACAAAACAGATTTATCTTCTGGCTTTTCCCAGCATAACCAGCCATCTGATGATTTTCAGAGGCTGCAGATACTGATAAAAAGTTGTATCAGGAGTACTAAAAAAAATACCCACAATCCTAACTCTTTTAACATTCTGCAGTCACTATGACAAAGACCAAGTTTATCTACCAATAAGCAGTTCTCTAATGACATCTGGGAAGTCTTAACCTTAGCCAGCCTGGTTCTTAAGATGGTATCCAATTATCTTGAGAAGATCAAGGGAGGATGCCCAGACTAAACTCTGGAGAGAAAAAGTTGAAGATATCCAAGTCTAAGTCATGGAAATGGTACAGATTCATTCATCTACAGGAAGGTTATGAACTGGAAGAGAAGTACAACTTCTAGAAGGTTGCAAAGACAACCATGAAAGATGGTGAGTGCTGGGATCCTCTAGGAATAATGTACCAAAGGACTTATTCAGAGATTGAGTCTTTCTTCTGAAAAATAACTCTATAAAAATTGCAATACCTTATTTTAATTGCTTCTTCACTTTTGATAAATACCTTCTCATAACCATCAACCCTAATCAGCAATCTGAGATGTGAAAACCATATGAAGAAGCTTCTTTTACCACCACGAGCAGTAAAATACATCTAGAAGCCCAGTTTGTCTTCAGTTACAAACCTGCAACCTAGAAGCAGTGAGCACAAAGCTCTTTTTCCTGAAAACTAGCCATCTCACAGAAGTAGTTCTCTTTGTGCCAACCACATATTCCTGAAAGCTCCTTTGTTTTTCCAGCTGCATAAAATTCCTCAAAAAAAGCAACTCCTCTTCCTACAATCTGTGTCCACATTACTGTATTGGGTTTGCATGGCCTGGTTTTTGGTAGTGGGGGAGGCTACAGGGGTGGGTTTTGTGAGAAGCTGCCAGGAGCTTCTTCCATGTCCATCAGAGCCAATCTCTGGTGGCTCCACAGATAGATGTGCCACTGGCCAAGGCTGGGCCTATTGGAAATGATGGTAACACCTCATGGTAACATACTAAAGAAGAAAGAAAAACAAAGGTGGTGGCCCAGTTTTATTTGTGGCCAGACAAGAGCAGAATGAGAACATGTGAGAGGAAAACTCCACAGACACCAAGGTCAGTGAAGAAGGAAGCGGGGGAGGTGCTGCAGGCACCAGAACTGAAGAGGGCCTCTTTTCCCAAACTTTCTAGGGGTAGAATACTGATGAACAGCACAACAGTGTCACAGATTTTCTGCAGATTGTCCCACTATAACTAGCTCACCATAAACCCCAAAGTTTTGTTTGCACAATAAACAGCAGGTCAGGAAAACAGATGCATGATAGTGACTTGCCCAGGGTAAGCAGAGCTTGCTTCAGTCTAACACTTGATCTGCTAACCATGAGTGTTAGTCCCAGAAGTGAACAAAAACCAGGAAACAAAGCCCAGGGTGACGGTGAAAGTATTCCTTTGCCTTCATGTAATGGAGACTGTTTAACGTGAGCCTGAATAGCATTACTAACCGGACTTCTCTGTCTAGGACTGCTGGGTCATCATAGCCAGTGGTGTTGAAAATGACAAAGTGTCGTTGGTTCCAAACTGAGTTGTTTCTCACATCTTCTCTCAAAAGCTGGTCTACATAGTCCAGTTCATTGTCCCATAGTTTGAACTCCTATAGAAAGAGAAGAGAGAGTATCACAATCAAAAGTTTTTATTTTTTTTAAATACTCCTCGTTATAAATATTATTTTAAATTCTCCTCATTCCTAAGTTGCCTGAACATCAGATAGAGCATTTTTTGAAGAAATCAACACAAAGTTCAAAGAAAAGTAAGTACAGGTACACTAGGAACATGCTACACTATGCAGTGGTACGCAAAGGTATTAGTTCAACATTAAATACACACACGTAACAGTTAGTAGACAGCAATCCAATTTTTTGAACTCACTTCCTAAAAAGCAAGTTTATAGCTAACCTCTGCCAGGTTATTTAAAGAATCAAGAGTTCTGTGGATACAATACCTGAATAACCCATTGTCTGTGTTGCCAGGCATGGTAATTTTTGGCATCTTGGTTAAGAATGTCAGCTATGAACTCAAGCTCTCTGGATGGATCCTGCAGCCACTCAACCAGCACCCGCCTGTGATGCCTAATGACAAGAAGAAAAGTCTAAATTTTTTTGGTGACTGTGTGGTGTGTATTAAAGCAGCTTATAGCAACTGTACCACTTAGGAAAAAAACCCACTAGTTAAGTACTTCAAATTAAGCATAGCAGAACATTTCACTTGGCTCTGAGAAATGTATGATGCATATTTATATTATAAAAAATTCTAACCACACATACACAATGGCAAATCACCTCATTTTAGACAAGTAATGTTCACCTGAAACAATATACTTCCACACTCATGGTCAAAGTCTTCAGCAAAGTAAAATTTTCTAGTACTGCGTAATTTCTCTTGTAATAACAATACTGCTCTTTTGCTTATTCCCATTCATTTCGGAAAAAAACCCAACAACAGGCAGGCAAACTCCAAGACAAAATAAAAGAAAAAATATTAACTTCTATTTGTTTTCTTGGTTGCCTTTTCACAAGTCCTTTTTTTTTTTTTTACCTGTCAGATTTATTTTGGCAGTTTAAAACTTAATTTTAACAAGAAAACAAGACCTGCTTAGCATGTCATAATCATATGCTTAGAAGAAGTATCTGAAAGAAACTTTGACATGATGCAATTCCATTTAATTCCTCCATCATAACTGATAGCCAATTTATAAAAACATTAGGAATTGAAAAGAAAGCACGATTTTACCAGACTTGGTAGTTCTTTGGCTGATCTTCAATGATAGCTGTAATGTACTTAAGTTCCTCATGGAGATCCTTTCCCAAAGACTGCAGGAGGACTCTCCGGAAATGCCTGTATTTTTAAAAGTCAAGCATTTGAACACTGCAAAAGGACTTTCCTAAAATTCACAGAGAAGAACATAGGATCACCTTTGTTCACAATTCTTGTAAATGATATTGAGCTAAAAATAGTACAAAAAACCAAAACCTAATGCAAAATCCTCAACCACATATCTAGTTCTGTTAAAGGGCATTCAATTATTGAACAGCGGAGAATTAGAATATGACCAGTTACAACAGTACATTATCTAAGATAGTAGCAATCATGTTCAAGTTAACCTGTACCCATGCTAGTTTTTTGTCGTGGAAACTAAGACTTCTGTGCTTGAAACAATGTAAACTTTCTGATTTTATGGAAATTAGTGGAATAAAGATGTCCAAGACATACTTGTTAGCATTTGTGAGTTAAAAGGCCCTACTCTGAGTATCAGAAATTCACTGTTTATTTATTACCTAACTGAATGGTAACCTGAGAGATCTTTTAAAATGCACTATTTAGTAAATATACAAATTAGCTGCTGTCATGTTTTTATGCTTCTTCTTGAAGTCAACTGAGCGCATCTTCAGCATTTTGCCATGGCCACATTATCAGGTAAATATTCTAATTTTAAACAGAAAAGTCCTTTTTGTAGCTAGCCCTGTCCTTGACTGATAATATCCTTAAAGACAAATGAATGAAAACCACTGAATCAAAGTGAGGCATGGGAAATACTGAACAAAGGCTTTCTTTGGAAGCTCACTGGAAATCTACGCTACTCTTCTGTGTAAATTCAAGTAGGCATGTCCTAATTCAACTAACAAAATAGTAAAGACTTAAAAGGTAGGCAGTCGAATGACCACAGAAATAATCCCAGAGTTATTACATACCATACTGTGTAGTTTGCAGCATTTAACTCAATGGCATCTGCTGTTAACTTGAAAGCTCTTTCGCTTCTCTCATCCCGCTGCAGAACAGCCCGGAAGTAATCATAGACATCTCGGACTAAATAGAAAATAGCATCTTAGCCAATGGCCTGAGTAGGGGATAAGGTTAATAATCTTTTGAAATTCCTTCCTGTTTTCTGTATTCTAAACATACCTCTGTGAAACGATAGCTACCTATTGCTCTGACAGCATTTGCAACTGAGACCTGTGCATGATATTAGCACACCAAAAAGCTGCACAAGTATGTTAGCAATACACCATCAGAATAATATCAAAAACAATCATAAAAGTTCTGTGCTGCTTACTCACACTGCTTCACCAGTTGCAGGAGCTTCATGTTTTGCTTCCACTTGTGGGCTGGAAATGCCTTGTGACATGAACCACACTGTCTGCTGTATTACCTCTTAAGCCATACGATTTTAAAGGAGAACCTTGGCTATTAATATCTCAGGTGAAGATTCAGATTCAGAAATGCTTGGTAAAAACACCACACACAAGCACCATAACACAATTAATTAAATTAATTTCTTCACAGTATCACTCTAGAAAATGTTATCCAAAAAATGAAGTCTTGTTTCAACAATGGTAAGGGCAGAACATATTTAAGACTTACATTTTTCACTGTAGATGATCTGAACAACAGGATTTGGCCCATCATTTTGAGGTACAGGTTCAATATCGGCCCATTCCTTCCTGTCCCTGTAAATACATATTTTTGTTTTTTCAATGGTTCTGAAAAGCACAATATGCTACTCAAACCATGACATGCACAAACCTGTGTCCAGTACACATCCTTGCTCTGAATAGTCACTACTATTTTAGCTACATTACTGTCTGTACCACAGCATATAAACAGGTAAAAGTGTCCCCAACATAAGGAGGACATGGAAGTGTTGGAGCAAGTCCAGAGGAGGGCCACGACGTTGAAAAGAGGACTGGAGCACCTCCCTTACAAAGACATACTGAGAAAGGTGGGGCTGTCCACCCACCCCACTGGTGGCTGGGTGGAGACCTCAGAGCAGCCTTCCAGGATCTAAAAAAGGGCCTACAGGGAAGCAGGAGAGGGATTTTCCGTCAGAAACTGTAATGATGGACAAGAAATAATGGGTACAAACTGAAAGAGGGGAAACTTAGGTTCGACATTAGGAAAAAATTCTTTTATTGTAAGGGTGGTGAGACCCTGGACCAGGTCGCCCAGAGAAGCTGTGTATGCACCAGCTCTGGCAGTGCTCAAGGCCATGTTGGATAAAGCCCCGAGCAACCTGGTGAAGTGAAAGGTGTCCC
>NW_008238355.1:5388686-5392967 GCF_000691975.1 Corvus brachyrhynchos
CCACATCGGGAGTTTACACAGCGCAGGGAAAACACAAGTGGCGCCATTTTAGGTTCAAGCCACCTAACAGGTGTAAAAGGTGAAACTGGAGAAGGTTTTGAAACAGCCGCTGCTAACCAACGGGTGAAACTGGAGAAGGCAGCAGACCCAGCAGGAGCTGGGTGGGGTTAGCCTGGAGAAAAGGAGGCTCAGGGGTGACCTTAGTGCTTTTCAACTACCTGAAAGGAGGCTGTAGCCACGTGGGAATCGGCCTCTTCTCCCAGGCAACCAGAGACGAGACACAGTCTCAAACTGCACCAGCGGAGGTTCAGGGCGGCCATCAGGAGGAGTTTCTTCACAGGAAAGGTGATTAGGCATTGGAATGGACTACCCAGGGTCAACTGGACTGTGGTCCGGTTGACAAGGTGGTGTTCTGTCATAGGTTGGACTCGATGGATCTCAGAGATCTTTTCCAACCTAAATGATTCTGTGATCCCCTAATGTGGTGTTGGTCAGCAGGACAAAGTAGCTGAACTGAAGACAGGTGTTAGAGAACAGCTGATTCAGGGGTACGGGCTTGTAGTCTGGGGCATTTTGAGATGCATTAGCATGAAAAGGATTAAAGACAGATGGAGCATGTGCAGTAGCAAGGGCTGTGCCTAGATCTGCATCTATACTGTATTCTCAGGGAGGGGGGGGGAAATCATTCTATATGTGGTGGAAATCGCTGAAGTCTTTTGTCAGAATGAGGCCACCCTCAATTTAGATTTTATAATTTAATTTATTAAGTGAACAGGCCAAATTCCCTTATTCAAATTACTTGTCTGGGTCACAACGATTAGAGACACTGTAAGCTAAATTAGCTATAAAGCCCAGGTAAAGCACCCACAGCACTGAGCATGCCTCAGGCTCCTCCAAAGCAAGCACACACCTCTCCAGGCTGTGACACAGAGTTTTGTACCCTCATGGCCCCTCCCATCACCGCTCACTGTCCCTCCCCCGAGGTCCATGTAAGAGTGCGTTTAATTGGTTTAAATTTAGGGATGATGTTTCGATGTATTCCATTGGTAAAAGTCTCTTGTCCAATCGCTCGTCTGCTTCAGGGGCGTCAGTCTCTTCAGGGTGACGTCATCAGGCTTTTGGCGGGAAAGATCCTCATTAAAATTCAGCGTTGCTGTGGAGTTTGCTGGTAGGCCAACAGTTGGTTTCTAAACATAGCTCACTGGAAAGTTCCTCTGGACCTTCTCTCCTCTATTGAAGCACAACTTAATTTACAGGTAAGTTAAAAGAATATAATTTTATAACACATTTTAAACTTTTTAGGTCTAACTTGAACGTTTGACTAATGCTTAACTTCAATATGAACATTTGAACAGTGTAGCAGTAGTACAACTTGGAAGGTTTAACTTTTATAATTCAGATTAATTGTTTAATTCTGCAATTTTAATTAATAACACAAACTAATTAACTATTATTCATTAATGCGAAAGCCAACTTTTCCAACTTTTATTTATAACATCTTTAATTCTGAGCTGCTCAAGTTGAAAGGGCTGTTGTGTGTGTCACATGTTTTACAGTGATTTTATGGAAAGAAGAATGGTGCCACAGCGACAATGAGGGAGTATAAATGCACAGCTGCAAATTGAGACACAAGATCCAGGACAAGGAAAAATCAGGCCCACAGGTGGTTCTTGTGTCACTGAGCAGCTTTGTCTCCTTTGGGAAGTCCCTTGAACTCTGTGTTTTCCTTGTCTCCCTGCCTTTTTTTCTGTCCTATTTTATTCTGAGGACTTCATTTGTTCCTGCCAGGATGTTCATACTCATTGGAGTGCATAGTGGGGTTGCTGCTTCTGGGTGTTACAGTAATATAGACTATACTAATATAATGAGGATAAAACCCAGAGAAATCTACTGAAAGGTCACTTTGAATAACAGGACTGTGCAAACAACAGAAAGGAAATGGGCATATCCAGAGACAGACAGGATACCCAACAGGACCTAAGTGAAAGAAAAAAATTCTAAAATGACAAAGAATAAAAAGAGAGAGGAAGAACAAAGGCATAGAAAGAAACAAAGTGTATTAAAAACAGATCAGAGGAAAATTGTACATATGAATGAGAGAAACCTCAAACACAGTAAATTGTGTTTTGTAAGAGAGCAGAAAGGAAAGCTGCTGTTCCTGACCCATGGAAAGAAAAGTTGCATTGCAAGTTTGTTAAGATCACCAACAGCTCTCCATGGACAGAGGGCACATGAGACACAGATCTTTAAGAAATCTGGTTTATTAGCTCTGCTGTTTGAGCGACAGTTGTGTTTTTTGGGGTTGTCTTCATCCAGAATTCGTACATGATGACCTGGCCCTGCCCTTGCTTATGCTGGTATCATCTTTACCAGCTATTTAACATGGATTACAGACAAACCAGATCCTGCAATAAGAGCTAATTTCCTCAGAGTGGCATAACAGGACAAGAAACAAAAGTGAACTTCTCTGATGGCAGCCACTGGATTGAGCTGGTCCAAGAACAGCTTGCTTATGGCATGGGATGGACAGCAGATACCACAGCCATCCCACTGCCCTCAGGACCCAGTTGTGCATTTTCAGTCTGAAACTGTGGGTTATTGGGTCTGTGGGCTGTATCTAAAGGTTTGAGGGACAGTAACTGAGAAAACTCAAGCCTGTGGAAGGAAGCTGAAGCATTTTACAATTAAATTTTGTCCTCATGAGAGCAACTTAGGAGTGTGCCAGCTGAGGAAATGTGAAAGCCAGGAATATAAATAAGTTTAAAATTACAGACTAGATCAAAACCCAGTGGGATCACAGAAGTCCTCCCATGAACTATACCAGGTTTCGGATCCATTTCCAACCACTCGATTTAATTTACTGAGCTACACCTCATTGTGCCATGCTAACTTCAGTCCTTGCAGCCTCTAGGCACTCTGAATTAGGCCTGCAAAAGCAGGATTCTGCCTTCACGTGAACCTGCTTTGCAAAATAATACTTGGAGATTCTTGCTGTGTGCCTCATGACTTAAAGTGAGTGGACATCCTTCATGTTCCAGGTTGAATATCTGTAAACACACTTTAAAGATAATATTAAAACCCCACCTGAAAGCTTCTACATAAAAATACGACTCCAGCAGCTAGAACCTGTGTGAGGAAGCAACAAATAGGACATGACCTGGGATTAATCACTAAACAAAGACTGGAGGATAAGTAAATCTGCATGTCCCAGCATTGCAGTGTCAGTTGCTAGTTTTCATATCAGGAAGAGACTGGTAGTTCAGAGAGAAATCAGAGCTCTCTGGTGCAGTATGTACAGCAAGAGGTGGGTGTTGCTCCAAAGGGGCTACTGGAAAGAATAGCTGTAGTGGCAAGGGGACAGAGCCAGTGTGGCAAGGATCACGGACACTGCTGCAGAGGATTCAGGTTGCCTGGTGGGTACCCTTCTGATCCTCTCGGGAAGGCTGCAGGCATTACGCACTCAGAGTAAGGAGATGAGCTGTGTGCATAACATTTCTACAGTTTTTATCAGTCATGCGTTTCAGTTGAGGCACAGGTGTCTCCTCTGCCTCTTCTGGAATTCTTTCTCCCTCCACTCCCTCAGGTAATCAGTCCCCTGCCTGCCACGTCTGGGTTAGAAACAGCAGATACCTCACTTTCAAGTGTTCGTGTATAAATTTAAGTACCTATGGAGAAGTGTATAGGTATCAGGTATTTCTGTGTTAATACAAATGTGTATGTATGCGATGGACGCATTACATACGCGAGAATGGGTGGTTCGTAAGTGTGTATCAGGTAAGTATGGACTCTGAGCTAGCAGAACCAGGCTTTTGGAGTAAACATCTACAAAGAGCAAGACGTGCACAAAGTGTTTCCCAGCTTCAGGAAGCCCCGAGCGGGCAGACAGGACCGTTCCCTGGTCGGTACACATGGCCCCGCGGGGATGCCTCGGCAAGGCTGGAAGCAAGGCATGGTGTCAGCTGCGGGATGCCTGCCGCAGCTCCGCGCCACAGGGACGAAGGATGAGCGCGGCGGCACTCCCAGCTCCTCGGGGCTTCCCAGCTGCCGTGACGCATTTCTTTTTCTGACTGCTCGCTGGCCTCATACAGACAATCTAAAGTCTCCCGTCAGGATAGCACCGGCACTGTAGTAAAAAAACATAAAACCGCAAAGCGCGCTATTATGGAAACAGCTATAGGAATCGGTGTCAGGGGCGAATTTATTTTTGGGAATTGGGTGAGGTCTTGCAGTGAGGGTTTGCAGAAGAGGAGTCGGACGGGGTGGAACTGATGGCGCTCTCGG
>NW_008238355.1:5393339-5396250 GCF_000691975.1 Corvus brachyrhynchos
TCCTTGTTCCCTCAAGTCCTTAGGCTGGCCTCCGCTCAGCCTGACAGAGGTGGGAAAGCGTTGCAAGGTCATCCTTGCCAGTGGAGCTGGGACGGGACAGAGCCTTGCCTGGCCCAGTCCAAGTACACACAGCAGTGCTGGGCAGAAGTACTGCATGTTGGGCACCGCAGAGGCAAAAATGAAGCCATGACTCAGTGTGATACCTTGGGTCCATAGGTACAGCACAGCCGTGCTGTGGGCAGCTCCCCCTCTAGAACTATACCTAAAAATGTGACGATTACTACTACTCTTTTACCAGAGTAGGGGTTAGGGTGTTATTCAGTGGATCATCAGAGTCTTACTTTTTGCCAGGCACTGGCCTGGTAAGATACGGTGTTAAAAATACTGCCCATCTCCAGGTGTGCCACCACAGCAGTGGTCAGAATTCATCCCCTTCCCCTCCTGGTGCCCCTTGTTGGCTGTACTGCAGGAGGCACAGAAGGTGCAGAGGCTTTCTAGAAAATCCTGCCTGATCTGAGAAGTGCTTAACTGGCAGCCATGCACTGTCACACCCACACAGACCTTCAAAAGCAGCTGGCCTGTGCAGAGCAGAATTGCTCAGCGGGGTTTCATGTCAGCTTTTGCTAAAGAGGGCTTTCTGATGTTCGAAGGAAAGGGATGAACTCATGTGTCAGTGGAAGCAGAAACAGGATAATTTTTTTTCCTTTAGCTGTCAGCACCACCGTGATAGTACTGCAGCAGGCAGTACGTTTGGGACCCATCCCTCTTTGTCAGGGCTTTAGAACTTTGGGATTAAGACGGGGGAAAGCTGGCAGGAAAACCAGCATAAATTTCATAGTCATATCTCTGAAAGAGAGGAGCTCTAAAATAGCAATTTATTAAACATTTTGTGCATGTGTTTCTGCTTTCTGAGTTTCAGAACACCCACATTTTCAAACTTCACTTCTGTGTGTGGAATGCTACAGTCCTGTCTTTCTACCATCCTTTATTTTTATTTTTCAAGATGTGGCAGGAATTTTACAACTTCTCCTGTTGCCAGGAGTTGGGATTTTTATACGGAAACATCCATCATGCAAGAAAACAGTAAGTTTTGTCTGAAAGCTAAAAAAAGCATTGGGGAAGGGAAAGTTATTTGAAGAGAGGCAAACCAGCACAGGTGCAGATTACTTGGAAAGGGGAACTTGTTAAATTTAACTGGGTTTAGGTGTGGACAGAGTTTGTGTGTGTATTGTATGGTTACTTTCTCTATGCATTGGACATAGAGCATATTCCATGAGCATGCTTAATGCTTACAAACAGAAGTCCCAGAAGACTGAAGTATAGTAACTCCCAAGGCCAGGTAGCTGTGTGCCTTCTCCAGAAGCATTTTCAGAGATTGCCCAGGGAAGGAAAACCTTTCATTGCTCCCCTATCTGTAAGTCTGCTGCATAGCAGCACAGCTTGACATCTGAAACTCATGAAAACGGCTGCCCTTCCCACACAGTTCTGAGCCAGGACCATCAGCATTCCTTACACTGACTGCAAGGATGAGAGGATGTCCAGGATGACTACAGGGAGAGAGTAGGTGCCTGGGGCTTCGTGAGCAAGAGTGCTGTCTTTCTGGACACCTGGCTGAAAATGTGGCTCTGGCACCTACAGAAGGCTATGGGTAGACATGAAGCTAACCATTGAGCTTTGAAGGAGCTGTCTATGTTGATGCTCTACTCTTTTTCAGCAGCAGTCACCATGAAGAGCAATAAGGATAAAGTGGGAAAGCCCAGCAGTGAAGAGCGAAGACTTTAGACAAGCTGACCTTCCCAGTGCCTAGATGTAACTGCTCTGGCAGGCCTGGTAGTGCAGCATGATTAGGATGAGGAGGAAGATACTGTGGGCATCTTGCTTCTGCTTTGCAGCTGCGTTTTTCCTTGTTCTGACACTCCAGGTAGAGGGGCAAGGGGGTGGGGTATGCATGGGATTGCTGTCAAACCAGGACACAGTTCTGTCAGAGGAGAGAGGTGACAGGCATTTTCCATACCAGTCTGTGCTTTACCAGGAGTTACTCTTGTTAGCAGCATTGGCCTTGTGGTGATAGCTGACTCTGGAAGTGACATAACGCAGAGAATACCTTTCTTGTGTACCTCCTTGGCCCGTGGAGGAATGGCCATGGCAACATACCATGCCATGTTGTGTTACCTCTATCCAGCATTGCCTCCTCTTTTCATGTGTTTGAACTCATTAGGCAAGTGGGCAAGGCTGGACCCACAGAGACATGAAAACTGCATGGTTTTTTTAACAGCTAATTTTCAGAAGAAACTTGGCTACTGAAGGGCTGTTCTCTGTCCCGTGCATTTTCCAGGGAGAAAGCAGAAGTTGTATTGTTAAGTCACACGTGATGTGGTCATATATCGGTATAGAAATATATTTCCTGCCTTCTCCTTACAATTTCAAATTAAATAGTTTGCTGTTCTGAAATAAGATGACCTGATGTCTACAGTCAGTGAAATGCATCCAATTTAATTGACAGAAACTTAACATACAGACTTAGTGAAATGCTTAAATTCTGCTTTGTAAGCAGATGCTAATGACTGTGACATGTTGTGATGTGTATGTTTATTTCCCTGAAGGTTATCACCGAACTGGGAAATTCAGAGAATAAGGTGTCAGTAATCTCCAGTTTACACAGCAGCCCATTAAAGCCTGGGGAGAGACATGCTTTTCAGTTTAAGAAGCAGGAACTTCACAGCAGCTTCAAGACGGAGTCTGATGTGAATCACTGTCCTGTCCTGCTCTGGTGGTCTCCCCTGACTGGAGAGACAGGGAGATTCAGTCAGTGTGGAGAGGATGTTTGCTTCTTTACTATCAACAAGACCTACCAGCACAATCAGATGACAAGAGCATTTCTGTTCTATGGTAAGAATCTATTTTTTTTTAA
>NW_008238355.1:5396270-5407706 GCF_000691975.1 Corvus brachyrhynchos
CTTTCCCTATAGAGAGTAAATATTCTAGGTGGCAACGACTTAGAACAGGAAATTTATGCAGCTCATTGAGCTAAACTTTGCCTGGTGCTGAATACCATTATGAGTGCTCTGTAAAAGTACTCTGAAAAGTGACCATGCACTTCTGTGGTATGACTGATGCCTTGTCTCATGCTGCTTTTCAGTCACATGTACTCCCTGTTCATGGGAGAAAAGACAATTTCGTGTCATTGCCAAGGCATTTAAAGACAGTCTGAGATCAAGCCAACTTTTTCCAGTGTTCTGACTTGTCACTCCTAGCAGAGGTTCTGCAAGGCCTTTGTTGCACTTCTGCAAGTCTTTTGTCTAAAAATAATGCCCTCTCTGGCAACATGGCAATTCCCCTGCCTCATGTGCCAAGAAATTGCTAGCAGACTCTAAACGGAAAGTAGTGAAAGAAACCTATTGATTTTTCACAGGGAGCGGCAGCTAGTGCAACCTTGTGAGCTGCTCTGGCTCTGCCAGAAACTTCCCATTACTGTAAAGTCAGTCTACAGAGCATGAAAGATACATCATTCAAAAGTAGACCTTACTTCATTAACTTTGTTCTTTCTCCTCACACAGTTGTTTTTGAAAGAAAACTTGAGTTTTAGGTGGAAAAATAAATTCAAATGCTTTTCTCTAACTGGTACGTTCAGATCTTTTGTCTGGAAATAAAACAAAATAAATCAGGATACCAAATCTCATTCGCTCAATATGAATCCAGGTGAACTGGAAATATAGGAAAGAAGGGCATTTAGCTTGGTTGTTAGCAGTGAACCAAAAACTTCTCATCACTAATCTTTTTAGATCTCCAAGTAGGTCAGCTTTGTCAATTGATAATATAGTGGTTAAGCATGAAAGTGAAGGAGTAACAGCAAAGGAATGAGAAGCTGACCCAATTAAAGACAAAGAAAGCTGGATTGCATCACAGGGAAGCTGTAAAGTCTGGTGATTTTGGTCTCTGGTAGTAATTTCATTTGTCTGTTTCAGCATTAGAAGGACTGTTACTCTTCATTTTTAGCAGGCTTCCAGACATACTTTGCTCTCATATTTTTAAAAGACTGTTTATACTGGGCATAAGACTCTCCCTGTAGTGGTTTTTTTTTTTTTTTCTTCTGGTGATGCTGGCTATGAACTTTGTAAAGACAAGTGTCAAAATACGCCAAATTTTTACTTATTTTTAAACCACAGTAAATGATCTCACAGTGCCAAAACAGAGTGTCTGGGTTTTGAAAGACAGGTGTCTGCTAAGGAAGGCAGAGGCCCCCCTTGAAGTGGCAGATATAACCCCTTTTCCCTCCAAGTTATTATATTTTGAAATCAAGGGCCTTTAGGCGAAGATGTGGGAAATAGGAATAACAGTTCTTTACTCTATATATATATGTATATAACCAGTCAAACAAAACAACAACAACTATGGCAGTAACAGCAATCACAAACCCAGTCCCAGCCTTCTCGGCTGTCGGGCCCTTTCCCCTCGGGTGCAGTTCCGCTCGCAGCCGGCAGGGGCGCTGGCGGCTCCCGGTGAGCAGGGCAGGTGCGATACGCAAATCCCGGGTGGCAGACGAGATGTATCCAGATGGGAAAAACCCACGGAGGCCCAGGCAGGCAGGGCGAGCAGGGCTACAGCGTAGCGAAAGCTCGAAGCAGCAGCGGAGCAGGGCAGCCACAGCTCGGTCTCCAGCAGGGCAGGGAAAGCGGCTTTTGGGGTCCCGGCGTTGTTTCCAGCAGGAAGAAAGAACGGCCAAAAAGAAAGAAGCAGCAGCTCCTTTCTCTGCAGCTTCTCTCTCCGGACGCTCAGAGCGAACTGCCCCCACACCCAGGTGTAGACAAAGGAGTAGCCAGGCCCACCCCACTCCCCTTTTTGTCTTTCTTAAGTACAGCTATTTGTCCCCTAGCAACATGCATATGGGAGAAAATTCCTTTAACAGGAAAAAAAACTAAGACTAAACTAAAACCCCAACACAGAGAGAGCGAGTTTTTCTCTCATTCTGTCTTTCTTTCCCTCTCTCCCCCCTGCCTTGATGCACAGAGCTGTGAATCTGCAAAAAGGTGTATTATACTTTTACAGAATTTCCCTCTAAAACAGCCTGCTGAGTGAAAACTTGAATATCTGAATTCCCATGGTAAGGCTGGATCAGAGCTCAGTTTCACCTTCCAAAGAAAATGCATTAATTTCCCCCTAGTACTTGGTCAGTAAGCTAGTCAAGAGGAGAATGATCCAAAGATTAAGAAAAGGACTGTGCAAAAATATAGGGTGTAGATGTTCTCCAGCACAACTGCTTTGTTAGGAACACCAACTTTTCTACAGCTTGTTCCAACTCACTGTCCTGGCCTGGAGAGCCCCTCAGTGTGGGTGATAACTTTGTCAAGTGTTGCCGTCTCCACTTGCTAGACTTTATCTCTACTTTTGGAAGGGATTCCTAGCTCCACCCTTCCAGTGTCACATAATTCATAGAGTGTAGTATTTAGCATGAGCTGCCAATGTGACTTGAGTCAGCATGAGCTGGATCTGTCAGAGCCTCAGGGGTGTTGTTCCTAAGAGGGAAGGATATCCAGCTGTTCCGTACTGGAGCACCAAGTCCTTGGAGTATGGCTTCTGAATGAAAGTGTCTTCTAAAATGCATAACTACTTCTAGCAGTGTATATCTTTCTCTTCTGCGTATCAAAGATTTCCAGATTAATAGTTGGAAAGTGAAATCACTCATGATTCCAGCCTTGTGCTTTTTTTTATTCCCTCATATGCTTCCTTATTTCCTTCATTTCATGCAGTAGGGGGCATGCTGATGTTATCTTCCTTTTAATTCTTTTTGTCTTCTTGCTGGACTGAGACTGATTAGGTGTTGTATTAAAGTCAGTCATTCTGATTCCCTCTGATCTGTATTGTGTCGAGTTTTGGGCCCCTCATTTCAAGAAAGACACTGAGGTGCTGGAGCATGTCCAGAGAAGGCCATTGAAGCTGGGGAACGGCCTGGAGAAGGAGTCCTGTGAGGCTGGGAATGTTTAGCCTGGAGAAAAGGAGGCTTAGGGGTGACCTTATCACGCTCTACAACTCCCTGAGAAGAGGCTGTAGCCGGGTGGGTGGGTGTTGGCATCTCTCCCAGGCAACCAGTGACAGGAGGAGAGGACACAGCCTCAAGCTGCACCAGGGAAGGTTCAGGTTGGCCATCAGGAGAAATTTTTTCATGGAAGGGGTTGTTAAACATTGGAATGGATTGCCCAGGGAGATAGTGGAGTCACCATCCCTGGAGGTGTTCAAGAAACACCTGATCATGGCGCTAAGTGCCATGGTCTAGTTGATAATGTGATGATTGGTCAAAGGTTGGACTTGATGATCTTGGAGGTCTTTTCCAAACTAAAAGATTCTGTGATTTTATAGTGCATTTTTCTTTAAGTTTCTCTTTGCCCAACTTAACTGTCTCCTAGTTTTACATGTTGCCTTTTTGTCTTTCTCTCATTCTTGCGTGTGTTTCCAGCCCCATTTCCCTGCAAGAGGGAGTACCCTTGCAAGAGACTGAGCTGCAGTGCTATGATTTTGATCCGCAGCATTTCATTAATGTTGGTATGCACTGTTACTTCTTTTCTTGGCATCACCTAGAACAGAGTGTTTTCAAACCCAGGTAGACTTTTATGAATTTCTCCATGAGAATTTGATTAACTTTCAGTTTTTGTCACACATCAAAAACAAGATAACACATCAAAAACAGAAGAAGCAAATAGCATTTTTCATTGAGTGGCACAGCCTTTCATCCTTTTAGTGTTAAGGACTTAGGACCTGCATAGAAAACAGAAAGTCCATGTTTAGTGGCCTTAAAAAACCCCACCTGATGCACCTGAAGGATTAGGAGATTTTTATATTACTGACAGCTAACTTCTATCTCCACTGCAGTAGTGACATCTTATATTGGTTTTATAAGGTCATCCTTGGAGTCATTTTGGCAGGCTCATACAGCTGCGAGGATCACTGGACATTTCTTAAAATCTTCTTTGTGTTTTAGTTTTTTTCATCAGTATTCTTTGTAAGACTTTTGCTAGCACTCCCTTTTTGCTGTCAGTGGTTTGAGGTCAGGGGTAGAATGGAGAATGAAAAGTTAGAAGTATGACTGAGATGGTGTTATGACTCTCCTCTGAGGGAGGGTACTGAGGTTCCTGTTAATAGATCCCTTGGATGACTTAGAGTGAAACAACACTGAATGACCGGTGTGTATATATGAGCCAGGTTTATTTCAAAACAACTTAATTGCAGTGGCAAGGACGTATGTGGCTCTTTTGATTCTTTCCTATAAAAGTATAAAAATCCCACAAAGAAAATATGTAAGGAAAAGAAGAAGAGAATGAAGGGATAACAGTAGATGGTGGAGAGGAAGGATACCACCTCTGATGGATTCAGTGATGACTCTCAGTCATTGCAATTTTGATGTCCAAGATAGGAGTGATGGTTGCAGTCTTGATTCGTTGGGGTAGGGGCCTGCAAAACAAAGAGTGTGCTGGGTTATATACATTTAAATTGGCATGGAAACACCTAGATCCCTTGCCAGGGTGGGAACTCTTTGTGAGTGATGCAACAGTATGAGGCATGTGCAGTCTTCTGATGGAGAGTTCCTGGTAAGAGTTAGGGTGCTTGGGGTTGTTTGTGGCCCATAGCCCCCTGTAGAGATATGGCTGGTGTTTGACACTGCTGCTTGTGACTGTGCATCTGTGTCTTATGGTGAAAGAGGGAAATTGGCATTGAGAAAGCATTACCCCCACCTCCATGGAAGCTGCTGCTTACTGGCCATTCCCCTTAGTTGGTTTGAGCTCAGCTTGTTAAGACATTATGTTCCCGATTGTCCTAGATGCAACCAGCCATGGAGTTTGCTATACAAAGGTTAGGTTGCCACAGATGGTAGTTTGTCTAAAGATGAGAGTTTGTGATGTTTTCTAAACCAGCTCTTCAGTGTTAGTTTCGGTTTTTGAACCTCTCTTGCTTGACAATATCGGTTAAAAGTTTTGTGTATTCATTGCCTTTACTTAAGTGGAAAACTGGTATGGTTATAAGACAGTGAGGAAGAACCTTGACAGAAACTGGGCAACTTTGCATTTAATCTGCAGTAAGGCTGGTCATACGAGTGTAGTGCAGTAGTACTGAAGGTTGACTGAGGGCTGCATTAATGAGCTGGTATTTTCAACTTAGTTTTGCAGAGACCAGCCTTTGAGAAAAGTCATCTAGGTTTGTCCTAAGGCTTCTACCAGCTTTCCCAATTTCTGCGGTTGACTGTTCTTAGAGTTTAGACATGGTTGTTCTTCAACTGACATTACTTTGAAGAGCTGTCTTCTGCCAGAAGCTATTTCTTTATGTATCTGGTAGGCAGCTGTGATACATCATCTCTTAATTTTCTCTTTGATAAGTTAATAGTTTGGCTTCCTAAGTCTCTACAGTACAATGTCTTTTCAAGACTTGAAGTAATTATTTTTTTTCTCCTTGATCCTGTCCAGTATTTCAGCATCCTTTTAGTTGTTCTATTGCTAGAACCAAGTTGAGTTCTGCAGTAACCATTTTCCTTGCATCGCCATCTGTTCCCCTGTTTAGAGAACCAGGGGATTATTAAACATCTTACTAGTTTCATTCCAGTGCATTAAAATACAAAATTCCTAGTGATCCTTTGAAATGAGAGGCCTTTAAACTAATATGACAGGAAAGGAAACCACTTCCGATATTAACTACTGATACCACTTCTCTAGATTATTCTGCTGTGGAAGACAGTTTTATCTGTCATTATGCTCTTGTGCCTTTCCATGAATTGTGCTTTTTGAAATAACTGCCTTATAGTGTCAGAAATGTGATGGTTGTATGGCTGATACTAAATAGACTTCTGTGTCATTGTAGTTAGTGTCACATGACAGATAAGAGCAGGACGACCACTGTTTGCTTTTGTCTAGGTACTGACTTCAGTATAGACAGCTTACCCCTCCCTCGTAAAGACTATCATGACTGGGCCCTTTTTCATGAAGAGTCGCCAAAAAACAACTACAAACTCTTCCACGAAGCAACCATCACCTTATTCAACCACACTGCAACATTTAGCCGCCATTCTCACCTGCCACTGACCACTCAGTACCTTGAGGGTGTAGAGGTCCTGAAGTCATTGAGGTTCATGATCCCACTGCAGATGAAAAACAGCCTGAGGAAAAGGCTTGCACCGCTGGTGTACGTGCAGTCTGACTGCAACCCCCCTTCTGACCGGGACAGCTATGTGCGTGAGCTGATGTGCCACATTGAAGTAGACTCTTATGGGGAATGTTTGCATAACAGAGACCTTCCTCAGCATCTCAGAAACTCAGGTGCCATGGATGATGGGAACTTTCTAAAAATACTGGCACAGTACAAGTTCATTCTTGCTTTTGAGAATGCTGTTTGTGAAGATTACATCACTGAAAAACTCTGGCGGCCTCTGAAGTTGGGAGTGGTGCCAGTGTACTTTGGGTCTCCCAGCATTGTAGACTGGCTTCCTAGTAACAAGAGTGCAATCCTGGTATCCAGTTTTTCACACCCTCGGGATCTGGCCCACTATATCAAAACACTGGATACAAATGATGAAGAATATGAGTCCTACCTACAATGGAAACTGAGAGGGGACATTTCCAACCCGAGACTTCTTAGAGCAATGAAGGAACGCAAGTGGGGAGTGCAAGATATCACCCAGGACAATTACATTGACACCTTTGAGTGCATGGTTTGTAACAGAGTGTGGGAAAACATCAGACGGAGAGAAAAGGTATGTGTGAATTTGTGATTGTGTCTCAGAGAGGCTTTAAAATGGCACTAGGGTCAGGTTTGTCCCAGGAAGTTTGGTTACCAGATTTCTGGCCGTCTGACAGCACGGTATTCCAGTGCCATTTGGTTGTGCATCCTCATGTAAACAGGTGTTGGCAGAAGCTGCAGGTGCACAACCAGAGCATGTGTTCCTCATAGCGCTGCTGTGTGAGAACATGACATTGACCACTGAGCTGGTGGTCATTTTCAGCCAAAGGCTCGAGTTGTTGAGGGAGGAGGTTTTTTTCATGCTGCAGAAAGTAGCCTGACTTTTTGACCTTCAGATGACCTGGAACATTTGGAAATAGGTTGCCCAGAAAGGTTGTGGGATTTCTGTCCTTGGAGGTGTTTTAAGACTAAGCTCAATTTTGCCCTAGTCAATTAGATATGATTACACCTGTTTGGAAGAGGGAACTGGCCTAGAGATCCCTGTCTTCAGGTTTGTCTTAAGCACTCTATGACTGTCAGGTTCTGTGGGTACATTCAAACCTGTAGTGACAACATGCCATTGCCTGTGGCCACATTTGGTGACTAAACACTGAAACCATTTTTAAGCCAGGCTGTGTGTTTGTGAGAGGTATTTTAGCTGATCACAAACTGAGCAGTACACTAAGTGGTAAGCCAGTAGAAGGGAGATGGAGAAAACCTCTGAAGTTATTAAGGCGAGCTTAAGTGTTGAGAATTATTAACTGGCAAGCATTACTCTTAACCAAATTTTGCTGTTTGAGTCTGGTGCAAATCTGGACATACGTCCTCTCTTTGAGTTAGGAATGCAACCGTGGAAAGGTATAGAATAGGTTAGATACAGATATTCCTTCTCTGTGCTTCTGTGGCTCTCTAGTCAATAAAATTATAAAGACCAGTTTGCTCTCCTGGCCAGATTCATGGTTTGTTTTTTTCCCTTAGGAAAAAACATCCCAGTAAGTATGTGTGTATTTAAGATGAAAACAGAATATAATGATGAAAATATAACTCCTTGCCTTGTAATTTCATTTTTTGTTGGCTGGTACTGCTCATTTGCAGCCAAACCTTATCTGAGACTCAGCATGACTGATCTTGTCCCAGACACTTAGGGGAGGCCTTCCACAGGGACATGGTAGAGCCTGCATCGTGAAGAAAAGTGTAACTGATGCGATTTGATAGTTTACTAATGGCATAGCACTTTTCTTCTCTGTTTTCTTGGGTCACTGAATAACCCCTTTTATTTGTCTCCATTGCCAGGGATGGCTGCCCCAGAAGTGGGAGGCTCAAGTTAATCATCTGAGCTGCCCCAAACCAGAGGCGTTCTGGTTCTCATCCTCAAACCCTGGCTGGATTTCTCTCCAAAAGATGTGGATACCAAGCTTCGAGCAATCCAAGAAAGAAGCCTGGGCACTGAGGCACCTGGTGGAAAGGAACAAGAACTTTACAGCTGAAGAATTTTGGATGCTTGTATTCAAAGAATAAACACAACGACCTGTAAAACAGAGTTGAGCTCCTCAGAGGAGTTCTGTGGAGTTTTCTTTTGTAGGTGACCTTATAATTTAGGCCATGGAAAATAGACCCTTAAGACTGAATTTAGTATGTTCAGTGCTCATGGGGCACTAAGAAACGCTAAACAATAAAATCATTCTGCCAGGTAATATACGCACATATATACGCATATATTTATATTTAGAATGATTTCTATTAATTGTCATTTGTTCAAATGTTTGAACATTAAGACCCTGATTTTGAGGGTTCTCAAAGCCCAGATTTAAGCACACAGCTAATTACCCTGAAGCAGATGGCTCTCCCTCCATCTTTAGATACATACCTGCTTGGTCTCAAGACCCCTTTTTCCCTAGTCCAGGACCCTCCTTTGCTATATTGATAGCCACAAGGTGCAAAGCAGCTGACACCATTGCACAGGTACAGCTTCTGTGCTGCTTTGGAGGTAGATTAAAAACTTGGGACCGTGTGCCTGGCTAGCTGTTTATTATGAATTTTCCTGGCATCAGCAGATTTAGCCGGGACTTGGTGGGCTTTGTGTCCTGACACTGAGTGCCAGTGTAAAGTATGTTAGTGGTTGGAATGTTGGAATGAGGAAGCACCATCTGTTAGTGTACAGGGACAGATTGAATGAAAAACGTGTTGGCTCAGATTTACCCACTATCTTTTGCTAAAAATAAGCAGAGCACATGAGTATCTCTACTCCCCAGAATCAGGGTTGTCTTTGATCTGACTTATCTTCTTGCCTTTCTGATGATGTATTTGTATTGTGATGATAGTACTTGTGTCAGGTATAAACATGAAATTATATGATTAAAAGGGCAGGGATAACACAGAGTCCATTGGTGCTGAAGTCTTCAGTAGGCCCAAGGAGAAGTAGGCGAACATCCTTCCTGTTTTAACACACAAAACCTCAAATCTTAATCTCACAAAGAATAAAGCTTGGTGATCTTAGTCATCACTTGCCAAAGGACACACCTTTGCCTGGTATTTAGACTGTTACAGTTTTCTTCCCAAGTTCTTTCAGCCTCGGTCTGTGAAGGAGTCAGCTTCCACAGGATCTGCAAAACGGCACTGACTGTGTGGAGCCATTCAGATGGGGGACAGTCGTTCGTACACATGCCCACATATGGTGACACAGGCAAACGGAACTATGAATACAGGGTTCTTCACATTTCCAGAAAGGCAGATTTTCACCTGTGTGATAATTTCCATGCAATTGTTCCTCACACCAGGCTAATTGAAAATTTCTGTCAAAGACCTGACTGTTTTATGAAGGGGTAGGCACATAGTGGCAATGGGGAAGGATGTGAAAATAGCATTTACACCAAGAAATTCTGTGGCAAAATGTACTTACCTTGGAAAAGTTTCCTCACCAGAAATTTTCTCAATGAATAGCTGGTGAGTTTTTTATTACTTTTAAATCTGTCAAAGGAAAGATAAGTTTTGTAGCCATGAACAATATAGCATTGGTCATTAGTATCAGTCTTTGTTTCTATGAGAATATATTTCATTTCAATTAAGAAAAATATTCTCACTGAAATTTCTCACCAATAGTGTTTTGCCAGTGTGACACACAGTGTCTGTTGGGCATGTCCTAAACACTTACCCCAGTGGTCTGCAGTGCAAATGACTAGGCTCCACAAATGAAGCTCTTCAGCAAAGTGACATAACACAGGACTTAGAGGCTTTCCTAGATCAAGACTGAAAGCTGAACATAAGTACCAAAATATTTGCAAAGGGAACTGCTGAATGCCCATCTGTTGCCATGAATCTCTAAGTCACCTCCCAGGATGATAAAGGAACATGAAGGACTAACTACTTTTTGTTGTTATTCTTGTTGGTTTATTTTTTTTTTTTTTGTTATGTTCTGCCGTCTCCTTTGCCAAAAATATAAAGCTATGTTGTTTAACAAGGAACTGCACAACTGAATGTTTTTTTCTTTGTTTTCATGATGGAATCTGTCAGATCCTGAGGATCCTGAGCAGTCTGGTCGATAGATTTATCCAAAGATATGACATATTTATCTCAGTTTTTGCTATTTTATTATCTTTAATTTTAATTTGGTGGGGTGTGAGGGACAGAAAGGCTGAAGTAAGTGGTTTATGACCCGCATTCTGAAATTTCAAGTGGTCAGCAGCCCATGTTTCAGAAGAGGTAATGTGTTCATACTGTGCTATACAGAGTAGAAAAATGAGTCTCCAGAGCAGTTGCCTAAAGGGGTGCTGTGGTTTAATTGTCAGTCCTCTCACAGTGCATTTTTTTTCCAGAATATAAACTCTTGGGTCCCACAGTCTAATTCAATGCAACCTCCATTTGGCCTCTTCATTTTTTAATCACCTTCTAGAATAATTTTTTCCTGTGCTGGGTGGAGGGTTTGTGAACATCACTGTGGAGATTTATGGCAAGAATTTGTGCAGGCTCATCAGGTGTTAAGAAGGACTGACCACTGTGAATTCTACGTTGATCTCTCCCCCTACTGCTCTGAGAAGGAATAAGCAGAATTGTTTTTAGCAGATTTGCTAGCCTTCCTGCCATGTACAGATTTGTAATTCTAGCCAACAGTTTGACAGATACAGATGATAAAGTCCTTACTTTTTTTTGTTTCTTTTTGCCTTAGAAAGACAATAGCAGGACAGTTGAGAAAAACTGTACTTCCAACAAGAGATGATTCTGGAGAATGAGTGCATGCTTCCCAACCTTTTACACAGTAGTAACAATCTGTCCTGATTTCCCCTGGCATATAAGAAACAAAGACAGTTCCTCCTGGGCTTGCATTTATTCCACCGAACCCATGCCCATCAGCTGTCCCTGGAGTCACAAATATTTGTGGCCTCTGAGCCCGTAGTGACTTTTGCATTTGAAGTACAAAACTTCCAGAGTGCCCCTTCAGAAGATGCCAGCGTTCAGCTTGGAGGTGTCTCAGAAATCTGCAGCATCTCCCTGGTGGGACTGGGAAAGCCTGGGGAAGGAGGTTACCCTGGATGTCAGCCTTGGAAATGGTCCTTCTCCTTTTCTCTGAGGAAAATTAGGATGGGAGCACAGACAAGAGAGACAAGATTGCTTTTAACCTTCCTACTACTCTCTCTTGTCCTTTCTACATCCAGCCTCTGCCTTCTACCAGCTCTCTGATATACCTGTACCTCCTGCCCTCC
>NW_008238355.1:5407963-5448701 GCF_000691975.1 Corvus brachyrhynchos
GTAGGGAAAAAAAACCGCAAGTGTTTTCACTGCAAATATTTGCTCACATTTCTCCATTTTCACTGTGTCAGAGGCCTCAACCTCCAACTTGTCTTTTTTGGGTTATGGCTGCCTGTGCTTGAGGCAAGCTCTGGGTTGGTGCAGTGATATCTGGAATCAGGCTGCAGGGAAACAGCTAAGGTGAGCATGAGAAGGAGCTGGGAGAAGCCTCACATGGGGCCTCCTGTGTCACGCCTTTTGAGGTCCCAAGTCCCTGTCTGGGCTGTGCTGTGCCATGCTTGTGCCTGTTTCCAGTTCTTCTGTCTCAGTCTTCATCTGTTTTGTCCCCATGGACCTGCTGGGCGACTGCTGGACTGTCACTGACCCTGCCCTCCACCACAGCCCTGCTCTGTGTGTCCTGCCTGTAGTGCAACATCCCCTGCACCCCAGTGCAGATACTGCCCATTTGGCTCTACTCCCAGTAGACGTTTTCTGCCCCAGCCCGGGGCCCTTCCAGAAGCTACTGCTAATGGGGAAAGTCCCTTGGAACACCTGGTCCTGCCATCATGAAGCTTCCTCCAACTTCCTAAGGGTTGCTTCACCTCTCAGTGAGGTTGTCCACAGCAGATGCCCACATGCCACCCCTTGTGTTGCGCCACCCCCTGACCATTATCCATGAACCCATAACAGTGCATCCCCTGTCTCATGGCAGAATGCTGTGCAGCTGGGCTGTCCCTTGCCTACAGTGCTCTGCCTCCTCCATGCCTTCTAGCAGCACTCTAGTGATGGGGCTCTCCTGCTGCATTGCTTTGATTCAGAATTGAGGTTTAAAATTTCTTTTCTCCTCTGAACTCTGGTCATTTGACCTGCTTTTCCCATATTGGTTCATTTTTGCATATTTGTTTCCTCTTCAAAAATCTCCTTAACTTTGGAAGGGCCTGGTGGGGTGGGGGTGTTAACACAGCAGATCATATGAGATTGCTGTGCTCGGAATACATTAAAGGCACAATGGAGTATTTGCCCTAGAAAATGAACAGCAAGCCGAAGACTGAAAAAGTGATTAAAAAACAGAAGGGGGACTTTAACTGTATTCATTTCAGTGCAAGGCAAACCTCAATCTTATGCTGTGGGCGCACAACTGTGCATTGTGGTCTTCAGAGGTCAAATCCCAGCTTTCCTCCCTCGTGCAGCATTTACAGAGGAACAAAGCCAAATCTTGCTTGTGGCAGGCATTAAAGAAAAGCAAAGATCTCGATGCTGGTAGTGCACATTGCAGAGCATATGATGCTCTGTTTTGTCAGCAGCATGGTGTCAGCCTGACATGAAATACAATGAGGGTGGCTGTGTGCTTCTGTAGAAAAGAGTGTCGCTGCTGTGTATGCATGAGGTGATGGTGGGGAGGACTCATATGACTGACACTGTAGTGCCATGCTGCACAACTCTGTGGGGACTGTTCACAAACTAGACCAGGCTCTCTCTGCATAATTAATCCAAAGAGAGAGCTTGTGAACTACCCTTCTCAGGTGCACTTTCTGCAGAGCATGAAGGATGGAAGGCTAGGCAGTGTGGGGTGGTACAGACATGTGCTGCTGTCTCCTGCTGCCTGACATTCCCCCTAAGTGTTCTTAAACCACTGTTATTGAAGCCTTCTTGTGCAGACCTTGTTTTAAGTTAGTCTTCTAAACTCAGGGTTAATGAATTAATTATTAAAAACCTACAGCCATTTGCTGATGTCTTTACTGTCTGGCCTTGGAAGCAGATAGGGGGTAGAGACGTTATTTTGCATCTGATCAATCAAATATCTTGAAATCAATCTTGTTTAATATATGTACATATATTCTGCAGGAAAAAAACTGACCTGAGGATTGCTTAAGGTTGCAAAGCAAAGCAGAATGAAAAACATTTGTATTACTGGTCTTTTTAAACCCAGGATTTTTCCCCTGAAACATTACGTTGGGGCACCATCAAGTCCATGAAAGCCAGTTCATTTTGCTTTCCCAGTTCCATACCAAAACTAAACACACACACCAAGTTAGTTACGTTCTCCTTCAACTTCCTTTCATTTGCTGTCCATCCTGAGCCTGGAGTGAGGTGAGATGCACAATCAAAAGAGACTTAAGCCAGAAGTTTTATCCTTCAGCCCAGGTGCGGGGCAAGAGTGTGGTAAGAGGCTGCATGTTCCTTTCTGATGGTTTTCAACAGAGAACAACCTTTCTGGGCTCTGGGTCCCCTGGGTTTGCAGAAATGTGTTTGCATGACTCCCTGGCCTGGGAGGAGTGTGGGGGCAGTACACTCAGAGAACTGAAACATGCTGCATACAGCATGTTTGGGGAAGCCTGAGGAAAGCCATTTGTATTTGATGGATTTTGCTGCAAGCTCCAGGACAGCTTGGGAGCTCTGTCAGTCTCCTTTTCAATGCTGTATTTTGTCAGCAGAGAAACCATCTCCTTCTGGCCCACCAATATGTGTCTGCTGGGTGATGGGGTGTCCTCAGGCCTCTAGTGGATACTGGTTGTGGCAGTCCTTGGAGCAGCTTGAGATGCAGCAGCTGGAGATGCTGCAGCTTGAGATGCAGCAGCTGGAGAGACATTGCATCAGTTATTACTGGTCCAGGGTCATGAGGCTTGGAAGGTAATTGTATGTTCTTTCCCTTTTGTTGGCAACCTTTCTGAATATTTTGCTGTGTACATTTTGCCATTCTGGGTATTTCTTTAGGCTGGGTAGGCCTCAGAAGATGTTTTTTTTAATATGGATGAGAAATAAATGGTCTTGTACTGGACTCCAGTAAGAGACATTGGTGTGTTGATAAAGACACTGTACAAACTGTATGCAAGAACTGTGATGAAACCAAGAGTCTTGGCAGTCACAGGCTCACTATAGATTTGTTATCCCCAGAATCATGTGTGCTTCTAGTAACTGTGCCACAAAACTCTCACTTTGCATAAATTAAACTTTCCATGGAATGTAAATTATTAATGCACTAAAATGTACTGCTAAAAGTTGTTTGCATTGGAAGCTATTACTCCCTCTTCCTGACATATGCATTTGGTTGTTTACCATTTTCCCAGAGTCAGCAAAAATACATCCTTTCTCTCCATGCCATGTGTTTTGTACAAAGACCGCAGAAACCCAATATGATTAATTCCAGGGGTGAGAGCAGTACACACAAAACCCCAGTAATAATGGAATTAGATTTAGACTCTGGGCCCCTTCATTCCCCCAAAATACTTCATCTAGAATTAAAGAAAAATTTTTCTCCCGTCTGAGTGGTCAGAATTGGACTGTCTGGTCTGATGACTAAAATCAAGGCCCACAGTCAAAATGTGACCAGGAATCCAGGCAGTACAGCAGCCACAGGGACATCTTGACTGTGAGTCACTCAGAGGGTAGTGTGACAGAAGGACTGCACTTTTACAGAATCACAGAACCAGTAAGCTTAAAAAGATCTCTGAGTTCATGAAGTCTGACCTATGACTGAACACCACCCTGTCAACCAGACCATGGCACCAAGTGCCACATCCAGTCTTGGCTTAAACACCTCCATGGATGGTGACTCCACCACCTCCCTGGGAAGCCCATTCTAATGTTGATTCACCCTTCCTATGAAGAACTTCATCCTATCTCCAACCTGAAACTCTTTTGGTTCAGCTTGAGGCTGTGTCTTCAAACCTTAGTTCGGTTGACCAGCCTTGCGCCAGTTTCAAATAAATCTCTGCCACAGAGAATCGGGCTCCAGACCCTTGAGGTGTTGAATCAAGGGGAGCAGGTGTGCAAGACAGCTTTGCTGGGACCATTGCCACTGAGGGAGGGTTCCTCTCCGTTCTCAGTAGTGCTCGTTTGTTGCTGGGCTCCGCTCTTTCAAAGTAGGAAGCAAATGCTTGAAATATCACCTGGGGCAGCCAGAACAGGGCCAAAGGAAAGGGGGTCCCTGCCCCCTTGCTGTGGGACATTTTAATTGATAGCCCCACTCCTGGCTCCTCCTCAGCCTCCTGCAGAAGACCAATGCGTCCAACAAGACGCTACTTCTGGTGGATAGGAAATGCCATTATATAGATGACCTAAACCTAATTTTAGGGTATGAAAGCAGCAAATAGATGCAAGCACTTTAGAACAAAATGTCACCTTTTTGAGGCTTGCTCAGCTCAGAGATGATGGAAGACGATGTCTACATGATTTGCTATTATTATTGGGTTTTTAAGAATCCTTGTTTAAGACGACAATTGGACTTTTCCTGCTGCTGTGGGAAGAGCTCTCAAAACTCACCAGGCGTGGTGGAAATTGCTGCTACTCCATCCCCACACTGAGTGGGAGGCTGTGTACACACTATTCCCACCTCTGTATATAGTGTTGCTTTCTTTGCACAAGTACGAAACTCAGTTTTGCTGTTGTGGCCCAGGTGTGTCATCTGCTCTAGGATTGCTAATCAACACTGATTAAAACTTCATCCAAAAGCACCAGTAACCTGGTGACAGAGAACCAGCCATGAAGGAAACATGAGTCACTGGATCCTCTTTATACTGCTAGGGCATTGCAAAGGGGCTTATACTGAGTGTAATGTAATGTAATCCTACTCAGGAGTTGTTGTACATCATCAGAATAGCATAAATGTAAATCCAGGGTAAGGGCTTAACACTTGAAACAGAGCCCACAATGTGGGAGCTGGTGAGAGCACCAGGACACAGAAGACTGTAGATAATGCAAATGTTGGGTGGCATCGTGGGAAAATGGTGGTGGTGGTGACTACAGAGCCAACCAGTTTTGTCGGGCAGGGTTATGAGGGTGTATCTGTGACCATATGCTGCAGCTGTTCCAGCATCCCCTTTCCCACCTGTCCAAAAGGCATGCCTCCTACCTGACATCAGGGCTCTAAAGCAAAAAAAAATAGTTTTGTGGCCCAGAAACCAGCTCAAGAGGTGGTGGTGAGCACTACCAGAGCAGCAGCAGCAGCAGTCATTTGAGTGCTGTAGAAAGCTGCAAGGCTATAGAAATATTTCTACTTGTGGAGAATCAGATACAGCTCTTCTAAAGCCAGACTAAAGTGTGTGTGTGAATCCTTGTCTGTTCAGCCTTCTAGGCTGTGTTTTGCCTTTGAAGTCCACTCCAGCATCAATGGAGAGCATCCAGAGGCTGTACTGTGCCTGCACTGTACCTTTTCACCAGCTGCTATTTGAAAGTACTCATACCTGTACTGTGGGCAAAGCCATCAGAAAGATGTTTCTCATTTCTATGGAGGTGGTCAGCTTCCTGGTGGCTTTTTCTCTGCCCATGACTGAATATACTGCTAAGATGCCAGAGGACATTATCCTTGTCAGCATTTCTTTCCAGGCTCTTTGCAGACTCAGACAGTTGTCCTGCTGGAGTATCCTTTGCTAGGGACGTCTTTTGAAAAGAGGCTAACTAATTTGACACCTGAAATGGAATCATCTGAATATTCTGCCGCTTTAAAGTCCAGTTTTGAGAAACTGACTTCTTCTGCAAAGGGACCAGATATTAGATTTCATCTGCAGATGTGTCCGCTGATATGTCCTACTGTCCTCAGAGGAAGCTCTGAGATCTGGCCTGACATGGGCTGGATGGCAACTGTAGTGCATGAAGGGTATCTAGCGTGGATGGGTGGAGATGGCCTCATTTGGGGAGATGGGGGGGTCTGTCCTTTGGTCTGCGACAGGTACCAGGGACAGCTGTGGGCACCCAAAATGCTGTACTGTGCATCAACATCCCAATGTCCCAGACAGCAGCAGGACTGACTGTAAAGTTGTCCCAGACACACAGTAGCAGAGGGGGCAGGATAACCTTGAGAGACGGGACTGACTCAGCCCTGCAGATGCATTTCACGGTCAATACATCCTGTGTCGATTAGCCTGAATTCACATCCATGATGCCTCACCCAACCGCATCCTCAGAATCGATATCAATATTTAACAACACACATCCCCCGCTGTCCCCCGCCCGCCTTCCCGCGGCTGCCTGAGCAGCAAAAAACCTCCCGGCAGATCCCGGCGGGTGAGGAGCGCACCCAGGGCGGACGCCGCTGTCCCGCTGCTGCCGCGTGCCCCGCCGTTGGTCCTCTTGGAGCTGTTGGCCGCTTCGGTAGCTCGCACCCTTCTCGGAAAGAGAGAACCTCCCGTAAAGCAATGGATGAGCTCTGCTTCTTACTCACCTGAAAAGAAAGAGGAACCAGCCCTCGCTTGGGTGGTATCTCAGCTGAGAACTTGGGCAGGAAAATTAAAATACATGGTCCTTCATATGAGAAACATCTGACACAGTCAGTTGTGGTTCCTGCCCTGTCAGCCCGGGGAATCCTTCATGATTCCTTGCATAAAACACAAGTGTTCTCTAGTAAGCTTTGAAGTAGGTACTCAAAGCACTATTTATTTTCCCATGACATGTAGTCATGGGAATGATGTGCCCAAATACTTGTGAGGACAAGAAGTGAGTTGAGTGCTCAGACTTCTGGAAGAAGCAAGCCCAGGCAAGTGTGAGCACAAGTGAGTGGCTTTTAGTATGCTGTGTTTATGGACTGCTGTTTCTTCACAATCCTCTTTGTACAATGAAGGCAAAACCTGCCATTGTATTAGATTCAGGAAAGCATGAATTGTTAGCTCATGAACCATTTCATGGTTTATTTATAAATTCACATGAAACGGTGTGTTATTTAAGTATTATTATAAAAGACGGATGTGAAGAATGTTACCATTTCATAACAGCACTCCTGTAACTGACTGTAGTCATGAGAAGATTTCCATGGCATGAGCCTTCCATTGATGAGGATGCCTCTGGCACAACACAGTGAGACCTAACACTGAACTTCAGACTGGGCTCAGAAGATGGTTCTCCCTTCAGGACAGATTTGTGGAGAGATGCTGATGCTCTTTCTGCTCTGCTCTGTACAATGAATTGTGATCTGCTTTTGTGATCACCTGATGCTGCTGTATCTCTTGGATCCAGGACAGTGCTCTGTGACTGTATAAATAGCCCATATGGCCTTTAGGCTGTGCCAGGAAGCTTTTTGAGGCACATGGAGGGTATGTGGTGTTGGCAGTCTACTGTCCTGTCTGTGATGTACACCTACTCTGCATTGCCTAGCACAACAGAGGTCTGAGTTTAACAGCGCTTGTGGCATGAAAAATCTTACGAATGTGGCCCTCCCCTTACCATCCTAAAAAGCATTATGCTCCAAGAGATAGCAACTAATGGATATATTCCCTTTCCGTCCACTGCAGGTTCTTTGGGATGCAAGCAGAGTAAGCTAGCTGCAAAATGACAACATCAGTGACAGCAACAAAGCACAAAAGGAGGAAAATGAAAACACTAAATCCACACAACACTGTAACATATCCCATTGTGAGAGGACATATTTACAAGCATCTGGACTTACTCCTAAGCAGTTGTTATCTGCAGTTTACTGACCATTTTAATAATACCCCATCAGTAGTTTTAGTAATTTAGTAATACTAAATTAATATCAACCTGTATATAATATTACAGTTTATTTACACAAATTAAGAAAATGTGCAAGTGCTGTTTTGGAAGCATTTAATGTTATGTGACTTTTCTTCTCTTTTCACAAGTAGAATCCACAGGTCATTATTAATGTTCTCATATTCAGATTAGTATTCCACCCAGGATCAAACTGAAAAGTGACTGACCCTTATTCAGCATTTCCAAAGTTTAATTTGCACTTAAAGTACTTCCTACAGCAGCAGACAGTATTATGCCATTAAATCAGTCAGGTCTGGCCCATCTTCCCTGACAACTGCAGGGGGTTCTGTTCCTGCATGGTGTGTCCTGGTTGGTGACAAAACCCTTGGTTTTGCCTTCCCACAATCAATTCAGTCATTGAGTCTGGGAGTTGCTTGTCTGCCATTGTCACTTCCACAATTCTCACTGGCAATCACCCTTCTGCCCCACCGCTGTGTGTCTGCCTCCATGCACGTGATGAAGAAGCCTGCTGTGTACCAGGGATTCTTCATATGGTTTTTCTTACTTGTCACCTAGAAGCAGTAAAACCCCAGTATAATGGACCCTTGGCACATGAAAGAAAATGCCAGAAGCTGCATCATAAAACACAACTAACGAATGGACCATTAGACATTACTAAAGGAAAAAGTGTTTTAGTAAAAAATTTGCCATTTCCCTCCTCATTTGGTTTCTGACAGGCATATATAAAATCATTCAAAAGAATTACCTAAGATGAAGCACTCTTTACAGTGTTTATGAATATCTTCTCAGGAGAGCACTGTATTCAAATAAACAGGGTTGGGGAGGGGAAGGGCTTCTTGCAATGGCCTCTCAAGGCCCAGGGCAATATTGCACTAAGATAAAAATTCATATAGGTTTGGTAACCTGCCTAGAGACATAGGCAGTGTGTGGCCATGGGAGAGCCTCTGCAGTCATTCCCACTTCCATGGAGAGGCAGGTTTTGTTGCTGTGTTGTAGCTGGGTCTGGGTCCCCAGATGGGCAGATTGTGTTGTGCTGTAAGCTGACTCTCTGTGCCCAGGTGTTGTGGTACTCAAACTCAGGCAGAGAGGGTCAAGATAAGTTTGACTGCTTAAGTGGCTGGGGGGGGGCTCAGACAAAAGGTGTGCAAAGTGGTGACGACATGATCTGAGAGGCAGTTGTCCTCTCCTGCTACACCAGGGACCTGCTGGGTAACTCTGGAAGGAACAAGGCTGCACAGGGAATCTTCTGCCACAAGTCTATCTGGACCGATATGTTTGGTCTTGTTTGGTCTGAGCACCATGAAACAGCAACCTGAAAAGCAAGGTTGAGTGGGAGGACACTTCACATGGATACAGATCCTAAAAGAAAACTGGGCAAAATATGAACTTCATCTGCATTTGCTTGATAAACATCTTTACATCTTTTTGCTCTGGGCAATCTCTATTCTGCTTGCCATTATTTTTACTGTAGGTGGCACTCCTTATGACAAAAAAAGCTATGAATCTGTGATAATAACAGAACAAATAGAAGAAAATGGAATTAAATGGTAAAAAGGGGGATGGGAAAGCAGGATTAAACTTTCCACACTGCCCCTCTCTTCAAGGGGACCCCTGTTGACGAATAGCTGAGCATTTCTGATGGAGAATTTAGATGTGTCAGTTTAACAAGGAGAGTCTTGATAAGAGGGGAAATTAATTTATCATGAAGATTTAAAGCATGTTATTGTTTAATCATGATTTAAATAAAAAAGCAGAGAGCTTCAGTTTAAATTATTGCTTACATTTTGCTGTGTGTGGGCTTTCAGAATTTTTTTCTCAAAGAAAGTCTGATTCTCATTTGCAGATAAAATCCAACATAGCCTTTGGCTGAGCTAGGGATACACTCAGGACCCACAGCTGTTCTTCACTCATTTGCAAGGTTTAACATGTTTATTCAGATTAAAAGTTTTACTTTCTTTATGATTCTGGAGGCTGATGAAGACACGTTTGCTCTTCCTAGTTAGTGGTTCTTGTGAGCTTGATTAAACTTCTGGAAGAGAACTGGGATTCAGTTAGCCTCCAAACAGCATTTTAGCTAGGGTTTTGTGTGTGTGAAGAAAGGTACCTCTTTTAGTTTTTTTACTTTCATATTTTCATAGAGTGAATAATGCAAAAAGGGAAGGTTTATCAAAACATGTCCAACATTTAAGACTAAGTGATTTATTAAACAAAAGTAATACGATCCTTAGCCAGTTATTTGAATTTAGCTCCTGGTCAGAATGACCTTCAAGATTTTAACAGTAATAAATCTCATTTTACATCTTGTTTACATTCATAGATTAGAAGAGGAAAATTAAACTTTTCTGCCCTTCCTTTTACCTTCCAGTTCTCAGCTCTGAACAGACAAATAAGTGATCCTGAATTAGGAAAATATTCTCTTGGTGCTTTTGGAAGTGACTGCTCTCCCAAACTGACATCACCTTTCCAAAACACCGTTTTCCCCAGGGCACAGTTAAGGATTTCCACTGTCTCAGTGTTCCCTTTTCTCTTCAAACATCAGCTCTAGTTTTTTAAACTATACTACATAATTTGACATAAAGAAAAATTACTTTTATTTTCATGTACATAAATGAAAAAAAGGTAAGTCCATTTATTTTCCACCTTCTGGTAAAGAGAAGGAAGGACTGGTGTTCCCTGCAAGTGAGCTCTCCCAGAGAGGCACATATGTTTTTCCTTTGAGCCCTTGTGAGACCTCAGCGATAACCAGCTGCTGCCCTCGTGGCAGAAGGGAAGCAGCCTGCAGTGGTGACGGTGGCATGTAACAGGGAGGCAGCCTGGCCATGAGGAGCCCTCTGTGCTGTCACCCCTGACAGTGCTGGACACGCTTCGGGTGAAGCGATCCCGATAAAAGGCAAAGCTAAAGGATAGGCTCCAAGTCATCAAAATCATCTGACTGCATGTGTGCTGGACTTGAGAACTGCTGCAGGACAAGTGATTTCCACGGCACACAGGTGATTTCCATGGCAGACATGGCCGCAGCACCATGGCAGGGACAGTGGTGACGGCCCTCTGAAGCCCTGGCATTCATTGTACTGCCCACAAGTAATATGCCTTCCTGTGCTTTTCTGGCAGAGATTGCACCTTCCTGGCCCAAACCTTAATGAAAATCTGAAACCTTAGTGTGAAATGGGAAGCAGTACTGACTGCTGACCATGACCTATTTCTGGGCTGATGGATGAGGAGTTCGTAATCCAGCTCAGTACTGCCACAACATGTGAGCCAATGTCCCAGCTCCTGGGGTCACAAGGTAATAATAGAACACCAAGCGTTCTTCTGTTCATTTCTCTTTTTAAGTGAAGGTTTCGAGAATATCCAGTTGGAGAGGAAACCTAACCTCCCCTGTGTTATGGCCTTTCCTTCTCCCAGGCAGAGAGAACACACGCACTGCATTCTGAGAAAAGCAATGAGTTATTTTCAGCAGTTAGGCTGAGAAAAACAATTTCTTCAGTTCCTTTAACAGAAACATGTTGCTTAACTTCAGCTGAGGGTCATGTGTAGAATGTATAGGAAGCTTTTCACCAGTACTTCACTGCAGCATCAATAACTGCTTTTAAATTTTAGTGCTCATATTAAAAGAATGTCAGACTGAAGCAGAAAATGTTTATCTGGTGCCCAATGACTTAAGTATTCCCTTTTAAAAACGTGGATTATGAAATATGAGTTTGTCAAAAGGAAGAAAGAGAAAGCTAGTACAGAGAATCATAGAATCATAGAATGACTTGGGTTGGAATTAAGCTTAATTAATCTAGTTCCAACCCCCCCTGCTATGGGCACGGACACCTTTCACTAGACCAGGTTGCTCAGAGCCCTGTCTAGCCTGGCCTTGAGACACTTCCAGGAATGAGGCATCCACAATCTCTGTAGGAAACCTGTTTCAGTGTGTCACCACCCTTAAAGAATTTCTTCCCAATCTGTAATTTAAATGTACTCTCTTTCAGTTTAAAGCCATTCCCTCTTGTTTTGTCACTACATGCCTTTGTAAATAGTCTCTCTCCATCTTTCTTGTAGGCTCTCTTCAGGTACTGGAAGGCCATAATTTGTTCACCCCTAAGTCTTCTCTTTTCCAGGCTGAATCCCAATTCTCTCAGCCTTTCCTCATGGCAGAGGCTCTCCATCCCCTAATCATCTTGGTAGCTTCCTCTGCACTCACTCCAACAGGTCCATGTCCTTCCTGTGCTGGGACCCCAGAGCTGGATGCAGTGTTCCAGGTGGGGTCTCACCAGGGCAGAGCAGAGCAGAGGGGCAGAATCCCCTCCCTCCCCTGCTGCCCACGCTGCTTTGGATGCAGCCCAGGACACGTTTGGCTCTCTGGGCTGTGAGTGCCCATGGCTGGGTCATGTCCAGTCTCTCACCCACCAGCACCCCCAAGTCCTTCTCCCCAGAGCTGCTCGCAATCCCTTCATCCTTCAGCCTGTGTTGGTACCAGACGTTGCCATAGGCCGGGTATCACACCTTGCACTTGTTAAAAATGGTGAGATTTCCATGGGCTCCGCTCATCTACAGTCATGAAAAAGGATGTAGTGACCCAGACAGAGCTCCCTAAAAAACACACAGCTGTCCAGGCTTCAGGCTGTAGGGAATGCCTAAGCTTTTCACTGGATTGTAGCAGAGACAGCAGTTGTGTCAGATGTGATCAGATGGACAACCTGTTCAGCCTGCTAGCAGAGCTGCAAGATGAGGTAGAAAGGTTAAGGAGTATTAGAGCACCAGAAAGGGCAATAGACAGGTGGAACCAAGCTCTGGCCTCCATGAGACAGGAGCAGCCACCAGAAATAATGCAAGATCAAGGGAATCCTATGTCCATCCTCCAGCAAGAAAGTAGTAGTTGTAAAGAAAGGAGCGAATGGAGGGTAGTCCGTGCTTGGGGTGCAAGCAAAATCATTCTTCACCCACCTCATTCCCCCACTGAAGTGCCTCTGCACAAAAATTATGAGCCATTTTACATGAAAGACCAGCCAAAGGGTGAAGAGGATGAAAGTCTGTTAACACCAGAGGTGTCACCACAACTAGAAATGTGTACTTCTCCATACTAAAAACAACTCCCAGGAAGAAGAAGAAAACATGGGTTATAGTTGTAGGCAGTTCCCTTCCAAGGGGGACAATATACTGACTGGGCCCAACCCCTAGGGGTGTCTGATGACTGTCTAAAAACTGGGTTAAGGACAGCAGCAGGAAACTTCCTAGCCTGGTGAGGCCCCCAGAGTACTACTGGAGCAGGGCATCTCACTTACCACAAGAGCTTATCTGTTGTTTGTTTATGGGTCAGATAACTCAAACAGGACAAACTGTCTTGTAGTGAGTTATTTTAGTGCTGTGGTCTGGCATCTCCCAACTGCCAATAAACATCTTACTGTCAATGTGAGATCTGGAAGATAATCTGGATTTCTGACTGATAGACACTTCCCTTTATGGTTATAAAAGCGACACCAAACTTTCACAAAGCAGAAATCTTCTATATATTTCGCTGGAAATGTGTGGAGTTTCTCCCATGAGTAGGGATGCTTACTTCACAGTTACTCCCCAGGGGTTAAGTAAAAGGAATTTGTGTACATTATTGTCATTACAGTGGTAAGTTACATTTGACTCCTGATCAATACTATTTCTTTTGCTGGCTTTAATATAGGTACCTTGATATAGTGCACTGTTTTATGTGATGCTGTAATCTACTAGTAGTTATTTTTAGTTTTATACTTTGTAGTAAGTAACTCTGATTAAGTTCTTTCATCTGTCATCTCTTGTCTGTTCAATAAAAAATTCATTTTTTAAATAGACCTGATCTGCCAGTCTTAAAACTTGTGGGCCAGAGTAATTTCTTACATTTAAACTGCTGCCAAAAATCTGTGGCTAAGGGGCTTGTCTGAAGCTCCGACTTGTCCTGTGACGACTAATCCAAATTGAGCTCCTCCCAAGTGAGCGATGGACACCAGGTGGGGCTCTTGAGACCTTAGAGTAACTGAATAAACTGCTGCAAACCAGGTACTGTAGAGACCAATCATTCGTTTTCCAGGGTGTATGGACACGTGTTTTTAGCAAAAATGTTATAGCAATAAAATACCAGATTACTTATTTCTCAACAGTAATACCTTAGGACTTGCAAGTAAATGCTGCTGCTTGCACTAGCTGATTTGCGCTTGTCTAGCTGTTTCTGTTCAGCTCGCCTCTGCCTCTCTGATGACTTCTAACTGGTAGCTCTGTAACTCTGCAGTCATTGTTGGGTCAGTCTGTGCCTCTTGCAAGACTGTGTAGAACCACAGCCAGCCTTCCTTCATGTAAGAGAGTCAGAAGCTGCTTAGCATGAAAATCTGGTTTAAATTTAGTGAAAGAAAAGGACTAAATAAGCTTTCCATCAACAAACCAGAAAAAAACCAAAACAGCAGAAATAAAGAAAAAGCAACCCAGCTTTAGATTATGTTAAGGAGAAAGGTCTCTACTCCTTTCCTGTGCCAGTACCTTAAGAAGTGTGAGGATAAAGCAGATCAGTTTCATCAGCAGATCAGAAACATTGATGCAATTGCCTTGCTTTCCTGGGAGTAGTCTTCCTCGCTGTTTATCCATGATTGCCCCTTCTTCTGCCAGCTCTCCTGTGTCCCTACAGCATTAACTGCTGAAGGACTTTTTCTCCATAACCCCTGGGGTTCCTTAGCTACACTGTGCAGCATGTGCAGCTCAGCCAGCTTTCTGGAGATGCAATTTCCTCCTGTAGCTTATTGTGAGAGTATAAGGAGGAACTCACAGAAATAAATGCAAGCGACGGACTTGGTATTTAGGTGTGTTTTTTCAAAAACTACCTCCACTCAGTCCCTGTTTTTCAAGAGCCTTGAGGGTCCCACCAGCACCCTGTGTTCTTTAAAACAGAAAAATTGACCTAGGCCTTGCTCCACTGCCTGACCCCATTCAGATCACAGAGTTCTCCTAAGGTTTGTTAGAAATCCTGTTAAAATGATCCATGATGTTAAGAGCTATGGCGCTAAAGAGGCCAGCAGTCATTTATCTGGGAGCCTTCACATAGTGTAGAAGTGTTCAAAGTGCCCTTCAAGCTGCTGTCACAAAGGTGTCAGACACCATGGCTTACAGCATGCTTGAAGAAATCCAGGCCATCTGCTTGGACATGCAAAGCACTGAATGGAAGGAGTATCTTTGAGGCCAGACCTCCATTGTCAGGGACAGATCAAGAATAATCAGGAGGTTCCTGGGCACCTGGGCCGTCACTAACATCCATTGATCATAGGGCAGACCCCTTTGAAGCACTGCAGTGGGCCTCACCTGTGAAGCATTGTTTCTCTAAACTACTTCTGCCTTGGGAGGTGAACTTTACTACTTAAGTGTTGAAACTGGAGACTGGAGGCTGTGACCTCTCTGGTAGCACTGCCTGCAATCCTGTCTTGTGTGAGGCCGAAGGAGCCAGGAGAGAAATTCAGACCCTCAAATTTTGGTAGGTCATGGTATAAGAAGTAGGTGGTAAGAATCCAGGACACCTTTCTGGAGAAGAGGAACCCATGCAGAAAGGATTGGCTGTTCCTCATCTTAATGGAACTTTTCTGCTGGCAGAGGAAATGAGAAAAGTTGTAGAGGAGTATGTCATCTCTGAGCTGGGAGAAAGCACTTTGTTCAGATTGGCATGGCCTACAAGGTGGGTTTGACTAACACTTGGTGTGTCTAAGTGTCAGTAGAGAAATAGAGAGCACAGTCACACTGAAAAATAGATCACCTTCAATTCCAGCTGCTTGGTGTGTGCCAGGAGACAGAGCAAGAATAAATTTTACAACTGCCAGTCTGTATCAATGCCAGGAGCCTGAAAGCCTGAGAAGTGTTGGGCTCCATGGTTAATAAGATACTAACAAGTTCCTATGACCAGATGGCATTCACTGCAGAACTGAGTGGGAGAACTGAGTGGGAGCTCAGGTGTCAACCCACTGATCTGCTGCCTGAGGTGCATAAACTGTCATTGCAAACAGCAAGTGTGTCAGCTGGCTGCTGGAACTTCCAAACAATGGATGACTTACACTCCATCTTGAGAAGATGATAAAAGTCTACGGTCAAGAAAAAAATCACAGAGCACATGACTAAACACAGTGTACTGAGAAAAAACCAGCATGGTTTTGTAAAGCTGTGTGCTACCCCGTTTGTTTGGTGGGTCTTCATGGAAGGTCCTCCAGAAACAAGTGCTGGCACCACTTTATTCAGCATGTCCATCAAAATGCTGGAAAATTATGTGAATGGGAAAATTTAATGCATTTTGAGCAGACAATGCAGGTCTTGTCTCCAAGAAAGCATGATGGATACAGAGAATGGAAAGAAAAGAGGAATTAAATGTCTGGAGATGAAAAAGTTACTTTCAAAGGACACTAAAAAGGTAGGAGCTATTGGTCTGGGACTGAACCGAAGGATATGAGACAGGCACATGCAAAATAAGTAAAGAGGAGCACAAGCTTACTGCAACACTGGATTCAAGGGGGATGGTTTAAAACAGGAAAGAAAGAAACTGCTTCTATACAGAGGGGAAGGGAATTTTTGGAACTTGCTGGCATAGGAGGTTGTGACAGCAGACTGTCTCACCAAGAACTGGAGAAACTCAAGTAAGGGAATGGGCTTGTGCTTTGTGCTGATGTAGCATTTCCTACTGCCACAGCTGGAGACAGGGTATTAGCCAAAAGGACTATTGCCCAGCAGCAGTAGAGTATTTTTTTGGCTCTCTTAACCATGTCTGTTCACTCCCGATCCCACGTGTTTTCTCCAACAGCTCACTCCTCCTTTAGGAGGCTCCTTTTAGGAGCTGTGTGACAGACAGTGTCAGATGGGATGGAGAGAGACACCTGTATTGGAAAAGGTCCTGTCTGGTCCCTAGCTGGATGAGGTGTCTCCCATGTGGCTCTGTAGCTTTTCCAGCCCCGGCTTAGCGGTGGGCACTGTGGACATGGATAGGTGTGGTGTGGGCATCCCAAAGCACGTGCACCCTGCAGCGCTGGAACAAAGCCTGTGGGGCAAGGTGCGTGAGCATGCGCCAGCTGCTCCCACCCAGCCCATGGGACAAGGCAGGCCCACTTCACTCTGCAACCTTTCCTGACTAAATTGCTTTCATTATGGGGCTAAGAGCTGACCCAAAAAGAGGGTTAAGTTATTAAAAATAAAAAAGTAAGGGAGGATGAAACAAAACAGAGGAGGAAAGAAAGCACTGGTCTCAAATGTTTGAGATGTCAGCCTCATAAATTCAGCATCAGCTTCCTTTGGTCCTCAAACCAAGTCAGCTCTAATGCTATTTGCAGATATAGATTGGTGTCTTTTTCATTACTGTTATCAAATGATGCATTTGTGGTGCAGCTTCAGAGCCCCTTCTGCCCTGGTAAGTGGATTATGCATCCTGGTGCCAGCACTACTTGAGTTATACTTTTAATACTAAAAATAAAAAAGAAATAATAAAATACATTCCAGGCTTTTAGGTTTTCTTCTTTTTCTTTTTCCAAGATCTAATTAAGATATTTATATCTCAACAGGCAGAAAGGACCTGACCTCTGCTTTGTTAGCAAAATGTGACAAAAAGCACTTTGCTAAGCATTTGCAATCACTGCTATTGTCAGCTAAACTTCTGGGAAATGGTGACACTGTTTCTTCTTGCTGCTTGAAGCTGAGCCAAGCTTCACAAGATGAACATCCCCTCAGCAAACTAGCTGGCTGCCTGATGTTGCTACAGCCTTTTGCATCCCCCCACCAGCACTGGGTATGAGGGAGGAATTGCTGCCCCTCCCCGAGACTGCTGGAGTGGAAGGAGAGAGGTCCTTTGTCCCTCTCCCAGTGCACATCCAACCACATTGCACCCATACTTCCAGCCACAGGTGGCACATTTCATACCTGTGTTTGGCAGGCCCACCTGGCTGGCAGTTGTGCTGCTCAGAGATGCCCTGGGAAGCAGTGCATTGCTTTTGAAGCCCAACAGCAGTGTGATCCATTTTGCTTCATGTGAGTAGTAAACCTGAACATAACCCTTTAAAGGAACTTTCCTCTCTCTTTAGGGTTAATGTCACCATTGCCCAGTAGAGAGGAGACATTGGCAGAGTTCTGAGTGCTCCTGAGTCTGATGAAGAATGGATAATTTTTCTCTACCAGAAATGTACTAGAGTGACAGTATGTATTTTTGAGCCCGTTTTTTCACATTTTTTCTGGGTCTGTCACTTTATTTCCCTTCTTACTATTTGTCTGCTTAAATCCTAAGGATATGGAAAGAAGCTGCATAATTCTGAACTTATGTAGTAACATGGAAAGCACCTTGGACATAATCTCGTGTGCGATCACAAGCACAAGCTGGTGCAGGAATCTCTGGGTCCACTCCATCAGTACATGTTCAGTCAGCAGAGGTAAACCTCATCTAGGAGGATTTTGGGAGTTAATTTACTTGCTACCCATCTGAAGCTCTGTAAGCCTGATGGTTTTATGCTCTAGTTTTTTATGGTTTTCCTCATCTGCCTATGATTCTGCCAATGCACATGTGAGATCCACCCCAAATCCTGATTTCTGCCATGACCTGTGGTCTCTCCACCCTCACTACCCTCGCCTCTTTCCACAAGGACAGCATGTGCTTAAGTGTGGAGTGGCGGCATATTCACTGAAGCACATTCAGTTAAAATGTTATTAAACATCAGTGGAGCAAGGATGAAAAGATTCCCTGAGATCAAAAGTGGTATATAAAAATAACACCAGAAGAGAAAAGCAGGCTCTGCAATGTGCTCCTCCAGTAAGAGTGGTATTGACCTCAAGGAGTGAAATAAAAGGTGGAAACATGAGCTACAATCGTTTACTTTTTTTTAACCTTAAAAAAAAAGAAAGAGAATAAAACACTTGATAGCTGCTGAGTCAGTTCTATAGCACCCAGCATGTCAGACTCATACTAAAGAAGGAGTAAGTGAGAAGCCAGGCAGTTCTGTAGGTGCTGCATAAAAACCTGCAGAAGTCATTAAGCTGGGATGAGCTCATCATGATAGTCGTGAAACTGGCCTGATCAATGCAAAACTATCTTGACTTCACATAGCCTTGGATTACTTCCTAACACTGCACTGTGAAAACAAATCCATTTCACTTACTAAACATTAAAGTTTAGGTCTGCAAAACAAATAAGACATTTTGCTGTCTTGCTCCCATTATTGTTGGTGAGAATTCATCAACCCCCGCAGGTCTGAAAATCTCATCCTCCTTGATCCTAACCTGAAGTTTTCTACTGCTCTGCACCGTTGTGGCCTCATCAATGAGGTGCGCAGCTTTGGGCTCCTCAATATAAAAAAGACATTAAGCTCTTAGAGATCATCCAAAGGAGGGCAACCAAGATAGTGAAGGGCCTTGAGGGGAAGCCGTATGAGGAGCAGCTGAAGTCACTTGGTCTGTTCAGCCTGGAGAAGAGAAGACTGAGGGGAGACCTCATTGCAGTTAAAACTTCCTTGTGAGGGGAAGAGGAGGGGCAGGCACTGATCCCTTCTCTGTGGTGAGCAGTGACAGGACCTGAGAGAATGGCCTGAAGCTGTTCAGGGGAGGTTTAGCTTGGAGATTAGAAAATGGTTCTTCACCCAGAGGGTGGTAGGGCACTGGAACAGGCTCCCCAGGGAAGTGGTCCCAGCACCAGCCTGACAGAGTTCAAGAAGTGTTTGGACAGTGCTCTCAGGCACATGGTGTGATTCTTGGGGATAGTGCTGTGCAGGGCCAGAAGCTGGACTTGATCCTTGTAGGTGTCTTCCAACTCAGAACATTCTGTGTTTCTGTGATTATTTAACACATTGATCAGGTGGTCAGGATAAATAGGGAAAAATAAAATCAAATGCAACATATTAAAAATCAAGTAAAAATAACGGGGCACAAATGTGCAGTCTGCAAAGACATTGGGATCTAGCTCAGGAGGAATATGAGAAGAGATTGCCTTTGATTTTAAGAGCTTGGAACTCTGTTTATTTGAGGGGAAGAATGACATCATTGTCTAGCTATGTCAGCTAGAAAGGTTTTATGTGAGGAGAGATCATTACAGAAGAATCATGGAGTCAGCCACCTAGTCCATACCAGTTAGAAAGACACAGCTGTCAGCTTGTCTTCACTTAGACCGGGAGTTAAGCACACACAGGAAGAAGACAAGTTTGATCTCCCATGCTCATGCAGCTCAGGTGTAGGTTGACTGGTAGGGCTCAGGGTCTGAAAGCCAGCTGACATCCTAAAAGCAAATGCTCCATGAAGTGTGGAGATAAAGGTCATAGCTTAGGTCAACCCTTAGCTCATGTTTCTCCTGGCACAGCGTGAATATTAAGTTCTGCTTCTACAAGCAGACAGTGAATGAGATGAAGAATCAGTTGGCTTGGGAAGAACCTGGACACATTTTCAACATTTTTCAGAGGTTTCTGCTTCCCTTTGGCAGTTTTATAGTAGAGCAGGTACCTTCTGCTTGAAGAGATTGAATTTTCATGAATTCGTGTGTGACAGTCTAAGGTGTCTTGAAGCATTTGCACAGCAGGACATGATAACCTGCCCCTGCAGGTTTCTTCTTAGCCTCAAACCACTGACCATTTTTAACAGTGGTGACTGATGGGGCTTGTTAGCATCACCACCTTGCAATGCCCTTTTCCTCTTCATTGACTGCACCTTCTCTCTTGGATAACTGTCTCTTGGCTTTGCTTTAATTCTTGTTTGCCAGGACCCAAGGAGGGCCTTAGCTCCCTATAGTCAAAGAAGATGGGTTTAATCAGGTGGCCATGGGTTGCTTAATGGATTATATGAAAAACTGAAAAAAAAAGGAATGTGTGAGCATGAAAGTGCTTGAAAGTGGAGGCTTACAACGTTGGAGAATTGAGCCAGGTAGTTAACTCACAGTATCTTTGTAAGAAGGCTGCCTTCTCCTTTTTGCCCTTCCTCCCCTGAGTAATTAAAAATCCACTGGCAACTGCTGTGACGGTAGCTGATATGTCAGCGTTGTTAGTTGTTATTACGGGGTATTTGCTAGGCTGCCAAGCCAAATGAGCACTGCTCTACCAAAGTCATTTGAATGTCTCCAAATTACAACAGCTGAGAATCATTTTTACTAGTTGCAATAAATAACAATCCTGACAACCTGGCTTGGATCCAAAGTGCAGTGCAAAATTTTATGCAAGTTGTTGGAATGAAATTATTCTGTAGGCTCCAGGCATTCCTCTGGGACACAAAAATTAATGACCAGCACTTAAGTTTATCAGAATTTAAAAGAAAAATGTCCTCCAGCAGCCTCCAGTAGTGGCTCTTTGTTTTATTAATCTTCAGAGATTGATGCAGATTTCAGCTAGGAAGACAAAATTTAGATGAGAAAAATATAATCAGAGGTTTGCCAGAAAATAACCATCAGCTTTCAGTGCAAGGGCAAGAGGATACTGAAAAATGTGTATTTATCTGTATAATTCTATATAATGCTTATATACATATCCATCTATCTATCTACAAGCTCTCATGTATATGTTATGCATATCTGCAATGTATCTTTCCATTGCAAATAAGTGGAGCGAATGTTCAAAACAAGTTCAAGGCAGCTCTTTTTGAAGCACATGTGGTGAGAATGGAAAATCTGCAAGCCAGGAGAATTCCGTGGGCTGACGACTTCAGAAGTCTGAAAATTTGCTTTTTTGTACAGAGCAGAAGAATGGCCATTATAGTAGCTGCTGCATAGTGATAGGAGAGAGAGGAAAATGGGGGGAACTTGTCTCTCATGTAGATGTCTTACAGTCAAACTTCTTCTGACACATAAAGGTAGGTAGGTAATTAAGATTATTAGTCATGAAATCCAGCACACTTGAATACAGAGTGCTGAAATCAGTTTGCATGGCATCAGTAAGAGATGCCATGAAGTCTTCAAGGAAGGTGCAGTGCTCCTGAGGAGTAATAAATGTTGTTCTTATGCTACCCTTACAAGAATGTTGTTCTTGCTCACCTTGCCTTCATAAGGAAAGGGATGATTTGGGAAATGAGGACATTGCATAGTAAAAAAGAGGGAGACTAGGCATGGTATACCATTTTCTGTTCACTTTCTCACTAGTTAGAACACTGTCTTCCTACATTACTCACTGTTTAAATCTACTGCATGAATGTAGGCAGACAGAAGATGTAAGGTTTTGAGATAGTCCGGAAACACGCTAAGTCATGATGTAAGGCCATTTGAGGAATGGCTGAGGGAGCTGGGGTTGTTTAGCTTGGAGAAAAGGGAGAGTTATCATTCTCTACAACTACCTGAAATGACATTGTAGCCAGGAAGGGGCCAGTCTCTTCTCCCAGTGAGGAACAAGACGAAATGGCCTCAAGCTGCACCAGGAGAGGTTCAAGTTGGACATCATAAGCATCATTGAATTTCTTCACTGAAAGGGAGGTTAAGCATTGGAATGTGCTGCCCAGCAAAGCAGAGGAGTCACCATCCCTGGAAGTGTTTGAGAAACAACTGGATGTGGCACTTAGTACTACGGTTTAGTTGACATCATGATGTTCAGTCAAAGGTTGGACTTGATCATGGAGGTCCTTTCCAACCTTCATGATTCTGTTTTGGGAAAATATGCTCCTTAGAGAGGACAGGTCGCACATTCAGGTGTCTCCAGGCAAACAGGGGATTTGAACACAACTCCTTGTGTAATGTGCTATTAACTAAGGAGTACCTTTATTGGTATGGGCTTGAACACACCCAGAGTCAAGAATCACAGAATGACAGAATGAACTAGGTTGGAAAAGACCTTTGAGATCATCAAGTCCAACCTATGACCTAACACCACCTCATCAACTAAACCATGCCAGTCTTTTTAAACACCTCCCGGAATGGTGACTCTACCCCCTCCCTGGGCAGACAATTCCAGTGCCCAGTCACTCTTCAGTGAAGAATTTTTTCCTGATGTCTAACCTAAACTTCCCCCGGCACCGCTTAAGACTGTGTCCTCTTGTTCTGTCACTGGTTGCCTGGGAGAAGAGGCCAACCCCCACCTGGCTACAACCACCTTTCACAGAGTTGTAGAGAATGATAAGGTCGCCCCTGAGCCTCCTTTTCTCCAGGCTAAACAACCCCAGATCCCTCAGCTGCTCTTCATAGGGCTTGTGTTCCAGACCCTTCACCAGCCTTGTTGCCCTTCTTTAGACATGTTCAAGCATCTCAGCATCCCTCCTAAACTGGGGGGTCCCAGAACTGGACACAGCACTCAAGTTGAGGCCTCACAAGTGCTGAGTATAGGGGCAGAGTGACTTCCCTGGTCCTGTTGGCCACTCTGTTGCTGATACAGGTCAGGATGCCATTGGCCTTCTTGGCCACCTGGGCACACTGCTGGCTCATGTTCAGTCTGCTGTCGACCAGTACCCCCAGGTCCCCTTCTGCCTGGCCGCTGTCCAGCCACTCTGTCCCCAGGTGGTAGTGCTGCCCGGGGTTGTTGTGGCCAAAGTGCAGGACCTGGCACCTGGACTTGATAAACCTCATATTGTTGGACTCGGCCCATCTATCCAGCCAGTCCAGGCCCTCTGTAGAGCCCTCAGAAGATCAGCTGCAAGATGACACAGCCTTGGATATGCCCTGAGACACATAGACATGTGTGAGTGTATTCTTTCAAGACCGCATGTTGCAAGGACCAAACTCAGAAATCACATTCAGGATTTCAGCTGCTACTGTCCTGTGGCCTTGACTACCTGTTGCCAGAAGCTGCAGAAGTCATAGAGGTGTATTGCTGAAAATACGCCCTAGATCTTCAGAGTTAGCACCATGAGGTTGACTTTTCACTAAAGGTAACCATGGAGCATATGTTGGTGGGTTAAGCTTCATAAGGGCTAGATTTTCAAAGTGTGCTTGTGGCTTTCTATGAGGTCTTAAGTCTGCTCTTGGGAAAGTCATCACTGATTGAGAAGAAGAATTTATCTGCAGTAGCAGAACACTGGAATAAAGTCAAACTGGGGAAACTAGGCTTAATACAACTTGAATCTCAATGAACTTGATGCTATAGAGTGCTGTGCTTATATGCTCTGTCAGAGGGGTAATTCCTTATTTGGGATTGTTGTTCTTTGGAGATATACATCTAAAACAATTACTGTTCTTGGGCTGATTGCCCTGCTTGTAAACCTGGCAGAAACTCACTTCAGCTCAAATTTCTGATCTGTCAGTTCAAGCAAAGGGGACCTTTGCACTCTGCTATTTATTGCCTCCTGCTCCTCAGACATTCTTGGTGCTGGAAGTGGCAACGTCTTTTATGGTAGGAGGAAAACCATATGTTGTTGCATGAGAACACCAAATTATAAGAAAGAAAGTAAACAATAGCCAAGATCCTGCAGAACCAGCAGAGGCAAGGAAGGAGTGGGGAAGTGGTCTTGAAAACACGGGTGAGGCTGGCAGGACAACTACATGTGATAGGTAATGGTACAATGAATGTCTGGCTTCTCCCAGCAGATTGCCTCAGGTGTTACCAGCTCACTTCACACCATGCAGTATCGCATGCAGGCAGAGGTAAATTTTCCAAAGACCTAAGCATGTCGAAGCTAACCTGAGTCAGGATATTTCACCTCTTTCAAGGGTCTGTATATATCCAGGTTGCCTCTTCTCAAGTACCCAAGACCAGCCCCCAGTTTTAATCCTTTATACTCCTTAAAATCCATGTCTGTCAGGCTGATTCATACCCAGACTCCTGGTGCCATCCTCTATTGATTTCCATGATCCAATTCTGTTGCACCCTCCACCTTGCAGTGAATCTACAAGCCAGACACAGTTGCGGTGTATATGCTGATCAGGTTCAAAAGCCATGTAAGGCCAAGCTGATGGAGTAAGGTAATTGTGCATAGCTGCAAAAATGAGGGAAAGGGACATGCCTATGGGAGAGCCTGAAGTGGGAACTGGTTGTGCAAAACTCTGTCTTGTTTGGGCAGAAAGTGCATTGTACAGTCTGAATGTTGTTACAATTGTTGTATATTCATTAGAATATTTTCCGCTTTAATTAAGAAAGCCTTGAAGCTGCTGTGCAAGGAAAACAGAGTGTCACCAGTTAATGCAAGACCTTGCCTTCTTTAGATCTTACCAATGCAGCTGCTGGCCTGGTTAGTCTCTTCGACAGCCAGCAGGAAAATGACCTTTTTTTATGCCTGTGGAGGACACTGTCACGTATTCCACCAGCCACTGTTCTCTTGCATGCATTTATGCCAACCCTCCTCCCATTTCCTTTCTGGAAAGAAGAAAGAGTATTACCATTCTCTGCCTTTCATCTTGAGACAAAAAAAGGGCAGACATTTTGCTGGATGACTTTTAAATGCAGAATTGCTTGATGATTAATGAGAATTTTATAAGAAGCTCTTAACAAAATGCCTATGCTGCCTTTTATCTTCTAGTTTTCCTAGTTCTACTGCAAAGCTGCCAAACTTCCACAAGGTGCTGGAGGAAAAACAGTATTGGGAACAGATAGAAAAGGAGTTATTTTAACTGCTGACTCCTTGTGCGGCTCAGCTGTTCTGTGTAGCTTGTGTGCTTTGTGTGTCTCCATGTTTGTGGAACTGCTTTTTGCAGCAGGGTCGTGGTGGGTTGATCATGGCTGGATGCCAGGTACCCACCAAAGCTGTTCTGTCAGAAGCTCTATCCCCCTCCTCAACTGGATAGAGAAGAGAAAATACAATGAAAAGCTCAAGGGTCAAGATAAGGACAGGGAGAGATCATTCATCAATTACTGTCATGGGCAGAACAGACATGGGGAAATTAGGTTAATTTATTACCAATCATATCAGAGTAGGATAATGAGAAATAAAACCAAATCTTAAAACTTCTTCCCCCCACCCCTCCCTTTTTCCCAGGCTCAACTTTACTCACAGATTCTCTACCTCCTCCACACCTCCCCAGTGGTGCAGGGGGACAGGGAATGGTGGCTGTGATCAGGTCATCACACAGTGTTTCTGCTGCTCCTTCCTCCTCAGGGGAAGAACTCCTCACACTCTTTGCCTGCTCCAGCATGGGGGCTCTCCCATGGGAGACAGTCCTCCATTAACTTCTTCAATGTAGGCCCTTCCCTCAGGCTGCAGTTCTTCATTAATTGCTCCAGCATGGGTCCCCCATGGGGTCACAAATTGTGCCAGCAAATTTGCTCCAGTGTGGGCTTCCTGGGGGGGTCACAGCCTCCATCTCCATCTGCTCCAACATGGGGTCCTCCAGGGGCTGCAGGTGGATCTCTGCTCCACTGTGGACCCCCATGGGCTGCAGGGGCACAGCTGCCTCACCACAGTCTTTACTATGGGCTGCAGAGGAATGTCTGCTCTGGTGCCTGGAGCATTTTCTGCCCCTCCTTCTCCACTGGCCCTGCAGGGCTGTTTCTCTCACATACTCTCACTCCTCCCTCCATCTGCAATTGTTGTTGCCCAGTTGTTTCAGTCCCCCACCTCCCTTCCTTCTTAGATACATTATCCCATAGGCTCTACCACTGTTGCTGATGGGCTCAGCCTTGGCCAGTTGTGGCTCCATCCTGGAGCCAGCTGGCACTGTCTCTGTTGAACACAGAGGAAGCATTTAGCATCTTCCCACAGAAGCCACTTCTGTAGCTCCTCCACTAGCAAAACCTTGCCATGCACAGCCAGTACGATGCTACAGCTTTATCTGGTGTGTATGTGCATTTATGGACACCAAAAAAGTCTCAAAGGCAGAATATAACACAGCTGTAACACTTCTCTATCTTGAGTCCATGCTTCCTAGGCATTCTGAGGGGTTGGAATGTACCTTGCAAAAAAGGTATTTTCTCTTGAGCATTCCTAAGAGACAGACACTTTCATAATATCTCACAGCAAGGGCAGGAAAACCTCCCTTTTCCTTTTGTGATGCTGTATGGCCCATTTTCATTCTTTCACAGCTGCTACTGACTCTTGGGGTCCCATCTACTGAATTGTTATGGCCTGATCTCATAGAGGCTCCCTAAGTCAAGGTTCTGCTTCTGGACCTGTCACATGTGGAGAGTGTCTCCAGTTTTCAGATGACAGAAACACTGTGGCTTTCAGTGCAGTGTTTCTTAGGACTGGTTTGCTAGTAAAATCAGCCACTATAGCAAACAAGGATGCATGAAGAGGCCATCAAAACCTTTCCTCTGCCAAGCACCCAATTAGCTGTTCAACAGTGGAAAAGGGCTGCCCGAGCAAAAAGTGTCTGCTGATGACACAAGCTATACCATGTATCCACGGCAAAAATAACCCTACTGAGTTTTTCTGTATAGTCCTATGTAAGCTTGGAGTGGTTTAATGTCTATACAAATAAAAAGGACTATTGACTCCATCTCCAAATGCACTGTGGTATTAGGGACAGTACTGAGAGGAAGGCTGGAGCAGTGGATAGCAAATAGCAAGGGTAGGAGCCAAAGATCTGAGGTCAAATCCTTTTGACCTTTGCAAGTCAAGGGGACTTTGGTCTTGTTGGGGCATCACAGAAGACCTATCAGCACAGGACACTGAAGAAAAATGATCCAAATTAAACAAAAGGTGTACATTTCCACTGCAGTAATTGGACTGCTGAGAGCACAGTGTGGGCATTCTCCTTTAGAACTGAAACGGTCACAATTCTATTGAGTTTAATTGACTTAGGACAAGAATTGAGTTAAACGAATTAATGCCCAATTAAACTAAACTGAGGTCATAGGGCTTTAGAGGAATTTAACAAATCCTTTTTCAAAGTTATTTTGAATTAATTTCCTCAAATGTTCCTGTGCTGGCTGACAAAGAACGAATGTTTGTCTGCAAAGGGACATTAATTTGGTTAATGTTATGGGATTAACATAAAGAAAAAGAGTGATTTGTGATGCACTCCCTGTGCATGAGCCATTCTCGTGCTGGCCTAAGTATACTAATTTAATCTAATCTGCTCTGGAGCAAGCATTGTCATAGAGTGGACCATCAGGGGTAGCTGTTCCAGAAGAAATCCTGGTATAGGGAAATGCTGAGTGCTGCAGAAAAATCCATTCCAAACTGCCAGTCCGAATTTAATTCCTTAATGTGTTCAATGGCAGTCCTTTGTTACCTCTGGAATTCAATAGCACAGAAAACTGATATCTCCTTCTTCTGGCCACACCATTACTTAGACTCTCTCTCTTTTTCTTTCTTTTTTTTTGAAGTGCTCAGACTTGAAACAGATAAGAAAAAAAAACTAAGGGCAGTGATTTAAGTTCCAAAGTAGTATTCGGAACGTATTGCAGGCTATGATATATGTAATTGAAAATCTATAAATACATCAGGCTGACGCTGGCTAGATCAAAGCCAGGTTTACTTATATTACTGGTAATCTTTGGAGTGGTCTTGCTCTCTCTCCGCTCCCACACCCTCATCCCTTGCGACAGAAAATTGCACATTCCTTTTAATGAAATTACAGCTTGAAATACCACCATGTGTGTAATTTTAGCAATACTAATTCTTTAAATTAAATCCAGAGTAGTAAACTAAACAAACCAAATGAAAAATTGCACAGCCAGATATGACCATGAAGGTGAAGAAAGGGAGACAGGCACATTCTGCTTGCTTAGGAGCAGAGAGGTATTTTCAGGCCAGTTTCTTCAGAAAATGAATGTTATGCAGTAACAGTGTGTGTGTCCCAGCAGTTCCAACACATTTTGAATATGCTGGCCAGTTACAACCTAATTTGAAGAGGAGGAGAGATCTCAGTGATAATGACATTAGTCAGTCCTAGGAGGGAGGTGGAGAAGTCTTGACTCACTCTCCTGCTGAGGAGAGGGCTGATGTGAAGCATAACTGAACCCACACAGGTGACACACTGGAGTATGTGCTTTGTTCTTTCCGTTGCTCAGGGAATGGCTTGGTTTTCCAGAAGCAGACAACCAGATGTTCCCAGATGTGTCCAGATTGGGAGAGAACATGGAAGTATTGTCAGCCAATGAGGGTTTCCACTCAGTCTCCACTTCTCCACCTGGGAGGACATCAGCTCTTTTCCTGGCACAGCTCATTCCATTTCTTCCCCCCTGGCAGAAAAGAGGTTGGCCAAGGGAGAAGAACCAAGGCTTTGTCATCTGCAGAAAATTTGCATTTTTCTATCCCTAGGGGAGAAAATGATTCTTTGCTCTCAGAACTTCAAAACACTGCGCTGTGGTAGCAACAACCTGGGGTGGGACAGTGGGGCAAGAGCTCTGTGCAGTGCGTTGAGGGGAAGGGATGCTGTGCAGAACCACCAGGGATGTGGAAAGCACATCAACATTTAGCAACTGATATCCCATGGCAAGGACGTCTGCAGCTCACCCACTACCAGCCAGGTCACTCACTTGGCTGCAAACACCAATCTGTCCCTCCAGGCTGCCTTGTATGCCCAGAGTGAGCTGCTGAGCCCACTGTGCTCTGCAAGCTCTGTGCAAAGCACCACTTGCCTCCAGAAACTGAAGGATATGAGCAACATTGATTTGCATAAAGTGGTGTTTCATTCTGGAGCTTTTCTGCCCCTTTTTGGCTTTTGTGTAGCTGATGAATTATTTAGTAAACAACTGGCTGTCTTAAGAAAACTGCTTTGACTGCATGTGTCCACTAAGATGCTCTGGTGACATTCAAGAACAAAAGCAATTTAGAGAGGGAGGAACACCAGAACAGGCTCTTAGTAAGTCTAGAAATATTCACAGTGCAGGCCTTGCATTGAGATCAGAACATTGCACAAAGAATAAATTGTGGCTGACATTTGATCAATGACTCATTTTTCAAGTATTTGGAGAGGAAGTATTGATCCCAGTGTGCTGGAAAAACCCAAACACTTTGATAGAAGATGCCTATTTTAATGTAGCCTTTTGGAGGGTGGAATGGGGGAGGAAATAAAGAAAAAACCACTTGGTATCTTTTTTGTTATGGCTGCTGGTATATTCTTGACATTCATTCTGGACTATCATCCCAAGTTTGCAAATATATTCCTCTCATTCTCTCATTCTTTTTTTTTGGTTGACAGTGGCATTATTGCTTGATATTTACTTGTATGTAAATAAATTTGGAGCAGATGACTGAGACTGTCCTTGAAGTTAAATATCATTTAAGTACACAAGAGTAATAACGGGGTGGGAAACCAGGGAGATTATAATAAAACATAATATTACAAAATACATATTACATTATTGAAATTAAAAGACAGCTTTGGAGCCTGTTGATGCCCTTATTTAGGCTGCCCTCAGCCAGCTGGTTGATGATCTGGATGCACTGTAATGCTGATTAACCAAGCATAGGATTGATATTGTGAGTGATAAGCCATGCTTCTACTCATGGGTAAGGTCAGGCCTCTGCTGTCACCTGCCATGAGAGTCAAAAGCAATCAAGTCTCTGAGGGAGATGTGCAACGTAGTGATCCCTACTTTAGATTTTTTGGGAGACTTCTTTTTCTCCTCTGAGCACCCAGTTACCGGTGTAGTGGAGGGGGAAGTCCATCTCCTCACCATGGGCACTAAAAGGGAACTCTGATGAGATTCCCTGATTTTCTGCCTCCCTTTTGAAAGCTGGAGCAGGAGAAGGGATTTAGGCTGGATGTTGCTGGTGTGGATGTTCAGGTACACACAGTGTGATCCTTGGAGAAGGGTCTGGCCGATCAGGTAGTTAGTCTCCACTGGCACATAGTTGTGGTCTGTGGGCTTCTTCCACTCTCACCTTCACTTTTCAGTAGAAAGTCCTTGTGTTCTGTGTCAGGGTGAGTGAGATGTCCCAGCAGCTCTTTCTATTTGGTCTACAACAGATCTACCTTTTGTGCTCAATTCATGCCACAGAGAGGTCTGTAGAAGAGACAGCCCTTCATACCTGGCTTCTGATGCTATCCTGCTGTATTTCTGTGATTATGGAGGAAAGCTCGAAGCCAGGGAGGTCATCAGAAAACCTTGCTAGGTTTGGAACCAAAGTAGCAAAAAAGTTTAATAATATGTAGACAAAGTTAATCCAGAGCTCATGGAGGTTAAGTATAAGACAAATGACATGCTTTTTCTTCCTTCAGACAGGGACTGCAAAACTTTGTGTACCACAGGAAACCTCTGTCACTCCTTGACTTTGACATGACTGCTGTCTGTACTATGCCACCTCTTAGCTCCCTTGAGGGGAGCAGCACTCGTGTGGAGCCTTACAGGATGGATATTCAGCATGCACCATCCAGAACGCCATCACCCCTCTCTTAACCAAATACTGTTGCAAAAAGCTCTGTTTTGTGCCACTCTGAGAGCTCAAACAGTGTGGTGATTTCATTGTTTCGCAGGTGAACGTTAGAAATCACCAGGTCAATCAGTCAAAACAGGCCCAAAACCAGCAAGGGCTCTTCTGGGGTATATATGGTGCTGCACTAGTCACAGGTGGTTTTTCTGCCCAACAAGTTTTTTTCTACTTGCCATTTTTGTACTTGCAATTATTTTGAAAGCCCCTCTCAGCTGGCAGATCTCTTTCAACATTTGGCAAGGAAGGGAAATCTTGGCATTTTCAAAGGAGAGCTGAGTGATGTGAATAGGTTGGAATTACAGAACAGTGCTGTCTGCCAAAGAGCAGTACAGGCTTTAATCGTCCAATAAAGTACTGTGTGCTTTATTGGAGAAATTAATATAAGAAATTAAATGTCTCTCTCCTTAAAAAAAAAAAAAAAAAGGAGAAAGAAGAATGTTTAATTTAAAAAGTGAGGCTTCAGTGCCCGCATCTAATCCAGAAATAGATTTGAGGTGAATAAAATACAGGTCGAGGACAAAGGTCTATGATGAGGCAGCATTTGCTCCTGTTCAGGGTATTAGCTTGCATTTCCTTCAGCATGCAATGTAGCATGTCAGGCTGCTAGGGCCAGGCTAAGAACAGCCAAGCTCACCAGTCCCAGCAGTGCCCAGCAGTCAGATAGCTCTGCACACACAGACAGCTTTTCACTGCTACAGTGAATGACTGCACCTTGCCCTCCAAATACCGATGGGTGGCTTGTGGCTATGAAGAAGAGAACAGTAAGGTGATGGGGAGGTTTGAGTGCTTGGCAACAGCTCTGCTTGGGGGGCTGGAAAAATTGTAGTCTTCTTACCTCAAAGATTGCCTACTTTATACCTTTCTCTTTAGTATAGTGCTTCACCTAGACTGTTTTGTTCTTAACCAGTTTCTGCTCCGAAACTGAGTTGAGATAAGCCAGGAGCTAAAGGTCCCATCTAGTTGTCACTGCATGTACAGGTGTTGCTGGGACACCATAGCAGCCAGGGATGTTAGAGTAATAATCAGAATATGAGACACAGCCTTGTTCTTTCGCCCCTCTCCCAGTCTGAGCAGCAGAGAAGTGGGACAACAGCCATTGTGTCTACTGTTTTGCCAGCTGCAGGGAGTTTTCTGTAGACTGGGCTGCACCAAGGCGAGGGCAGGGTACAAAGATGCCTCAGTATGCAAGAGGCATGGGTTGCGTGGGTGCGGGATCCCAGTTCCCATCTCCAGAATGCGTAGGTAGACATGCATGGATATCTTGCTGTGTAGGGAGGTCTGGCTCTTTGCCTAGCAATCATCTCTTCTTTCAGGGAGATGGTCACACACCAGGGCATAAATGCTGAAATTTGAACTCATATAGCCCCATGGAAGGGAAGTGCTTTTGCATGTGGGCACTGAATTTTCACAGCTGACATCATTAGTATAAAGACTCTGTCTGACAGTGCATTAGCCAGTCTCTTTCCAGGGGAACAAAGGCTGGCATTTTAATGCACAGACATTTTTCTTTGGCTTGTCTTCAATGCTTACCGGACTGGGAAACACCATGCAGCAAGTTTAGTGTGTTGCTGGGACATTTAAAAAAAATTTTAAATCCTCATGTCTCTGAAGGTGAGAAACAAGGAGGAATCAAGGAATTAATCTAAAGTAAGTGCGTCAGAAAACACTCAGAACAAGAACAAACAAAATGGATGACCTGGCCAAAGAAATTCTCTCTCCAGTTCGTAACTGAAGAAGAAACCATTCTCTCGGCCAGGACTCCACTGAAATAATTTAATGGAAAATACATCCTCTCCCTTCTCTTGCATGATGTCTTGATGATTTTTTTTCTCTCCTTTTATTATAACTCAATCAAAGATTGTGATGTTCAGAAAAATATATTCCATGCTAACTGACTAGTCTTCAGAAACCTACCTGAATAAGGCACACCTTTGGCAAAAATGTGCTCCTTAACACTATTTTTCACCCAAGAAGACAGTATTATGTTTTCCCCCCTATGTAATTTTGTCAAACCTGACTTTTCTTTGTAAGGTTGACATTCCACCTGGAGAAAGACAGAGAGACGTTTCTGATGCAAAGGACAGATAAGCATTAAAGTTTAATGTGAAATAGTGTGTGATTTGATGGGGGTGGTATGCACCTGGGAGTAAAGGTGCCTTGATTTTCTTCACACTTTGACACTTAACTGCTGTAAGATCTCAGGGAATCACTTTGCCTCTATTTGCTTTTCTTTTGTCCAATAACTTCATTTGTCTCTCTAGGAAAGGTTCAGATCTGTCTGTTTGCAAGGTGTGTGCCACATTGGGACCCCGATTCCATCAGAGATCTCATACCATTGCTACAATGCACAACATAGACAGGTGCTGCAGGATGAACCTGAGGCATGAAGCTCTCTCTCTTCACGGTAACAATCAAAATATAAATCAAACAGTCTGAGTGCTGTCTCCAAACAGCCTGAACAGTTGAGGAAAGAAATGCACCTCCAACGGAGTCCACTCATCTTAGTCAGCTTTCTTTTGAATGAATTGCAGGCTGGAGGTGTCCTACCAGGTAGACAGGCATCAGATGTCTTTGGCTGGATTAGACATAAGGCTACAGATGTTTCAAGTGAGACACAGGGACTCCAGCCCCACAAAACTACCTGGTTCTGGGGTCAGAGAAGGAGAGGGAACAAGTGGACATGTAGTGATGAAACTGGCAAAAGGCACCTCTAACTAGAAAGAAACATTAACTCAGTAATGAAATTCTTGTTGTCAGTGTTGTGTTTTTTCTGCTGTTGGCACATATTTATGGTGTAACAGAACTTTCTCCTTGCCCTTAATGAAGTATAAGCAAATGCCTAAACCCTTTAAAATCTCAGCCCTGCCTGAGTGAGGAAATAATGAGCAGTGGAATGGACTCTTCTGTGTCTGGACCGCTTTCCTGGGAAATGTAATGTGATAAATGTGCCTGTTGAATAAAGGTTAATTGCTATGTGCAGAGTACTAAGGTATTATATTGATGAAACTGTAGGTGAGAAAATTTAGAGTGAGCACAGAGCAGAGCATTTTATCATTTTATGATACTATTCTGTTGTACTAGTTTGAAAACAAACCAGGGGGAGGCACCAAGTCAGAATAACAATTTAATAGGGAATTAAAAAAAAAAGGCAGAAAACACTGGTTCAAACTGACAGCGTCAGGATACAACCCGACACCCTGTTAGTCAGGGTGGTGCTAGCAGTCCGGTAAGATGGTGGCTGCAGTCCTCCTGAAGTGGTGGATGTGGTTCTGTCAAAGCAGTGATCCTGTAGAAGGGTCTGCTCTTCCTCGGAAGGTCCAGTGGTGGCTATGTAGCTCCTGTCCTCTGGGAATCCAGTGGAAAGGGTGTCTGTGGTGTTTGGAATCTCAGATTATATCCAGGATGGAATGTTTGGTTCCTCCCTCTGGGTGGAGCATCTCACAATGGGATGATGAGTCATGAGGCCAGGCGTTGATGGGCTCATTAACAGAAGATAGTCCAGAGGGAGGAGGCAAGGGAACACTGCCCCACCTGGTTTCAACAGCTCATGAGGATGGTAATAGAATACACTGCAACCCAGGACATCTGTTCTGGCTTTCTTTTTTGCTTTCAGGTTAAAAAGAAGACATTTTAGGCATGTGAAAGAATCAAGAGAATACTGCACCAGTTTACCACAGGATTTGCTTACACAAGTTTATCGCAATGAAAAAGCTCTGCAGTAATATCTTGATATACTTGTATCACTGGAAACAGCCCACAAGCTACATGGTTTCACCATGAGTTAGTGCTTGCACATGTGATTTAATAGTGGTATGTTCTTTGTCTCCCACATCACTCCTGTGAGTAGGCATTGCAGAGGTACTGCATTGAATGAATTTTGCTCCTGAAATTTTGTTTAGTTTCCAGTGTGGGTATGTTGTGTTTACCAAGTCTCATCCTGATTTGCCACTGAAAGTGTTTTAAAAGCAATAATGCCAATTATAACTGATCATTCTGCATTTTGTGTTTAATCTGACTGTGGAGGGCAGTGAAAAATATCTTTCTGCAAATGTCACATCTTATTTCACTGAGGGAGCACTATGAGGCATGTTGTTCTGCCAGTCTAGGTGATCTGATAAACTTTGGTACAGAAATGATTTGACAGCATTCCAAAGAGATGTTTCTGAGAAACTTTCCCAGTTTCTCACAATCAGAAACAACTTTTCTTTTCTCTTTTCTTTTCTTTTCTTTTCTTTTCTTTTCTTTTCTTTTCTTTTCTTTTCTTTTCTTTTCTTTTCTTTTCTTTTCTTTTCTTTTCTTTTCTTTTCTTTTCTCTGCAAGCACAGTGCTGTTCAGTAAGCACATAGCCATCAGAAGATTGTGAAATCTCCCTCTGGGTCTGGCTCATACAAGATGTCAATGATGGTGGAAAAGCCCAAACGTGGAGAATACCCAGAAAAGAGGTGCAGCTGGTGCATTACTCTCCCAGCCCTCGCTCTGAGTAACAGCAATACATAGAATCATTCTGAGATCTGCTCAGAGAGCATAACAAAGATCAGGGCTGTTGAAAGCATCTGCCTTGTGTGTGTTTCATATCCTTCGTGCCATCTGGTCAACCTCCAGTGTCCTCTCCAAAATGTGGCTCAGTGTTAGAAAGACATACAAAAACCCTGCTAGCACAGATGATTAAATTTCTGACATTTCCTTGTCTTGCCATCCATCAGAGTATGCTTTCCCTTCAGGGGAGAGATGTCCAGCGCTGTGTCAGGATTTCTGTGCTCCATCCTCCTTCGGGATGCTCCTGCACAGTTCTCAGTTTTAGTTGAGGTACTCGGACTCCACAGAGGGACCCAGCTGTGGGCTGATGTGGGCATGGCTGTATGAGAAGTAGGTGGGCACAGACTGGAAGAAAACTTTCCCAAGCAGCATCCAATCACAGCACACCAAGCCAACAGGTTATTATCCTTGCATCAGCAAAATAACCAGCATGTTCTGGACTTGATTCACCTAGACTTGTCTGTGGTTCACTTCAGTGCAACAAGGCAACAGAAGCCCAGACACATCCCTGCCTGGTATTTTCCTCTCTGTGTTAGGCACAGCACAAAGCAAACGCAGAAATAATTCACCTTGCTTCATACAGGAAAAATACCCATGTGAATTACCAATTATTCAATATCCATTTTGTTGGTTTAATTTCAGATTCTCTGCAGCTTTTCTTTCTTCCCCCCAGTGCTTTTGTTGAGTGCATACATTTTGCTTTCAATACAGGGCAGCATTTAACTGCTGCTGGATTGTCCCCACAATTACACTAGAAACAAAAACTGTTTTCCATCCTATTAGATGCATGGCCTTGGCTTTAAAAAGTCATAGTTCATATCAGTAAGAGCCTCCTAAAATTCTAACCAAGAATTACATGGACTTGCCACAGTGTTCTGTTGAAGCTGAAGTAAGCACAAGCTGAGGTCCAAGCAGTTTGCTTCACCTAGCCTTATGAAACATGTCAATTATCTTGAACAAGATAAAATCCTATGGCTAAATCCTAGGCTATATGTGGCCTTAGCCTTATGTTGCTCAGAAAGGGCTTGATTCCAGCTGGTGGACGTAAGACAGAACAATAATAATGTCCAGCTTCATGATAGCTGGGGAATGTATACATCCCCTTTGTTCAGTCAGGAGGCCTGATCCACAGATTAAGGGCAGCTATACTGACAGCGTGATACTGGAAGACAGAGCTAATAACAACTGAAAATTTATTAAGGGAAGTCTTGCAGTATGTTCAGAAAAGTATCCTCTTATGCCACATGCATAAGACATTTTGACCACTTTTCTGCACACACAGTCCTACCCTGACTGTGCAACTGGTCCAAAGATGGGCCAGGGATAGTTGGAATGTTACATACTTGCAGGATCAGAATCCATCAGTTCTGCTTGAAACAGAAGAAAAGAAGTTTAAAGTTAGTGGAGAGTTGGGATAACTCGGTCCAAGATTGTTCCTAATCTCTGGTTGTCACATTCATGTTATTGGTTTTAGTGACAGTGCATAAGGAAGTTGTGCAAGTTCTCCTGACAGTAGTGCAGAGATGTTCAAAACACTGGTCCCATCAGTGACAGACTTGATCACAGTATAAACCGATGCTCCAAGAACATGATTTAAAATAAAAGACAGAAGATGTAAATGGTACCAAATCCAGTAATGTACTGTTTGTGATCCTCTAGAATGTTCTGTCTCCTTACAGCACATCTCTAATCTTACTACTTTTCACAATTTTTTTTCTCGTCTTTTTTTGAAATCACAGATTTCTGATTTGAAGTATGATCACTGCAGACCCAAGAGCAGGAGGAAGTGCTAAGAAAAACCTGGAGATTTTGTATGCCCCTGTTCCTGTCTTTCACAGGTGAAGAAGCTTCTCTCTCCTCACTTTATGCCTTGGATCTTATTGTGGAGGGAAAACAAAAAGAGGCTGTGGTCTCCCCTGCTGTAGTTTTGGTAGGTAATTTTTTTTCCCTCACAGGTGCTAAAAGGAACTGAAGAAGGGAAGGGCCTTTTGACTGACATAACTGATGTCTGCAAGGAGAAAAGAACCTGGCTGGGAGTCAGGAAAAAAGGTTTATACCACCCCCCAAAATAATAAAATACTTGCTTAACTAGAAGGAGATTGGCTTGGACCTGGTCTTCTTGCATGCGCTTAAGCAGTGGAAAAACCAGCTGTCGAGATGGCAGAAGTGCATCTGAATTGTTCGAGCGTGTTGGCACTTATTTCTTTGTCTGCTCCATATTTGTCCAGCCTAGACAGGTCCTTAATTACTTTATTACTTTGTCACTTCATGTATGAGTCAGAGACATTCAAGATTTGGTGGTTTGTACCTAGCAAGTTCTGTCAAAGAAGTTCTTGGTTACTACATTTCAGATGCAGTCCTGCAGCACAGTCTCCTCAATACCGTGTCAACAAGGAGATATCCTATCTAAATCCACCTGGGATTTATGTATCTGGCTGTAGTGGTTAGGTTATGCACTGGAATGGCAATATGGCTTGAAAAGAATATATACCCATGTATGAGCGTATCACATATACATGCATCCCAGACAAACATCCCAGACAAACTCCAGGCAGAAGATCACTCTTAATAAAGAGTTCTGCACACTAATCTTCTTTACCACCTGTCCCCATAATTTCCAGTGCACTAAAGCCATTGGAATGTTCTCCCTCTGGCACATATGACAATCTCCAGCTTTTAGCAATAGCTATGCTCAGTCATCACCAACAGGAATGGTACAATGTGACAAAGTGCAGTACGGAGTAGACATGAAAGACCGGGTCCTCAGATGGTCTCTTTTATAGCTAAGTGTTGCCTCTGTGAAGAGCTCAGACATTTGGAAGATCTATTTACCTCATTAGAAGATCATACAGGGACCAAATGTCTGTCCTTCTTTCTCACTCAGTTTTCTGAAGCCTGTTCTGTCTTTTAACTAAGTCCCAAAATAAGGTGCAAGATAATGGAATTTATTAATGTGAAAGAGTGGTATCCCAGTTTACATGAGCCAATGTGCAGCAGACATTCCAAGAGCTACAAGCACAAGTCCATTATTGATGAGTTTTGAAAACCCGACAGTAGAGATTATGATCCCAGGCTTTGGTGGTGCAAATCACACTGAAAAAACCCAAGGTGTTGCCTGACAGATGATGTGCAGCACCACACGGGAGAGCTCGCCTAGCCCTGGCATTACACAGTACATTTTCTGGAGGTAGAGAGGACAATCTGGTCATCATCGTTTGGTTATGATTATGATACCAGTTCACCTTTTGTACAGGAGGAACTTGGCATTAGGACAGTGTAAGGTGTTTTAAAAAGGGTAGTTTTTCTCTGTTTTTTTTACAGGTGAAGAAAAAGAGACAAAGTGAACCAAACTATCCAAGGCCAATCAGAAGTCTTGTAAGAATATCCGAATCAGACATTCGGCTGACTAGTGGGCCAGCATCAAGTTAATCAGGTATTCATAAAGCTGTGATGTTTACTAATCTAAATGTGTCCACACTAGAGGGTGCTGCACTGCTTTTCTAAAGTAATTTCCTGTATTTCATTTATTTAAGCTCATGCTGAACTCAAGTAAAACTTCTTTTTCCTTGATAGTGAAGATCTAAAGAACAGGAACTATTCTTGGGTAACTCAATGTAGGCATGCAGTTCTGCTTTGGAGAATTACGTTCCTAAGGAGGAAAAGAAACTCCTTTTTAGATCAATGCATTTGCAAAGGGATTTTCCCAGGAAATACTGTACACATACATAACTATACATATAAATAAGCTCCTTTATTCATAAAAGTGATTTCAAAAAAAAGAGAATAGAATAAGACAGAATTTTAACCCATGTAGTGGAACAGATTTTTCAAGTGTTTCTTAAAAACAGTTTCAATCAAAATGTTGACAGTCAAATTTTATGGTAGAATATGTAGATACAATAGATTGTTTTTTGAAAATCAGTTTTACCAGTAACAGTCTGACTTTAAATATCTTTCAAAAGTACCTATACAGGTTAAAAAAATCCGACCCAAAAACTCATTCTCCAGTAAATTTAAGAAAACTAACTTTGATTAAATTAACAAAAACCTCTCAATCTGAAAATGATATGGGATGAATTTGTGTTGCTCAGGGACTGTGAACACAGATTAGGTGTGACATCAGGATCAACAACATTTCTAATCAGTCAAGGGAGTGAGTGAGATTCTGCTCCTTTTAGAAAGGAGTAAATTCAGAGAAATGTTGAGGTTTATGGTGGCATTAATTTAAGATTGTATCATCAGTGTCATGCTACCAAAGCTATGTCCTTAAGAAGGAACATGCACACACGTGCATGCACAGATATACATATGTGCACATACAGAGAATGCAGACACCAGCATGTCTCAGTGGCATTCTTTGGAGCAATTTTCTTTGGCCCGAGAGTGGGAAATAAATTTTGCTGCTGGGAACATAAGAGTCCAGAACAGCTATTATAGAAGGAGTTAAAGGTTAGTTTTCTCTATGGGGAACTCAACAGACTCTAAATCAAACACCAGTGAGAGAAGCTATACCATGCGGAATTGAAATGGACATTATTCTGCTTTTTTTCCTAAGTTCTCTTCAGTACTGCAATTACCTTATGCTGTCTTTAGCCGAATTAGTGCATCTCTCATACTTTTAGATATCAGACTGCAGATACTTGTGAGAATTAATACACTATCTGCATGCTGATCTGAGAAAAGTATGATTTTAAGCTTCTTTCATCAAACTATGACTTCTTCCTGATCTTAGGTCCATAAGGTACACAGGCATGCTCTCTACAAATTTATGTTCAGGATTACAATTTGCATAACATCCTTCATGAAAACTGTGGGAATGCTGGATTACTCCAGTGACAAATTTATGAGATGAAGAGGAAGGTTGTCAATAATTCAATTAAGCTGCTACCAGTAATTTTGCAATATATTCCTCGGTAGCCACTTTTGTAAGTCCTTTTAAAATGACTGCATTGCAGTGGAACTTGTTGCATGTGAATCTGAAAAGGCGACATGGCTGGGAAATTATGGTGTGTACTGACTAATGCTGAAAAGAATATCTCCTATCTTCCATCAGAAAGGTAGCTGCTGGAATTGAAGGGAAGAAACTTCCAAATTAAAAAGCACTCTCCACAGCAGCTAGCCAATGCTGCACTTAAATGCACATTTTGCAACTTTCCACTGACTGTCCCCAGTTTCTGTGTTGAATTATCATTTCTCTTCAAACTCACATGGCACCTCTGGTTTCCTTACTCCCTGACTTTGTGAGGAGTCCCACTTTCCCTGACACATGTGCTCCATGGCACACTTTGGTACAAAAAAGCTCTGCCATCACATATCTGCTGCTTATGGTGATTTATAGCTGCCATTAAAAAAATTGTTTTCATATTTGGATTAAAAGCAGTAAGCAAATTTACTAAAGTCAGAGGTGACAGTTTGTCATGGGTTAGCAAGCATAGTCCCGGAAGGGACGTCCTTGCTAAGGGGTGCTTACAGTTTCCTCTGGGAACTGATAGAACCTATCAGCTGGCCAGTTTGAATATGGACAATTCTCTAAGCCACTTAAAGTTGTGACCACCTCTGTGATCCACATTTAAGAATAGGCAAACTCCCCCTCCAAGCTCTCTCTCATTTCCGGTGCTGG
>NW_008238355.1:5449575-5452721 GCF_000691975.1 Corvus brachyrhynchos
TTCTTTTAGGTCTGTTAATAAACTTCTTTATATTCTTTCAAGTTTGGTGCCTGTTTTGCATTTCTCCTAATTCTTATCTCACAGCAGATAAACAGTAATGAGTATTTTGGACCAAACCACTACACTAAATTGGTGTTTCTGCCTGGTTACAAACCAAACCCACGACACAGTTTTATCAGAAACTCTGGTCAGTTCTTCTGAAATTCAGAGGAGGCTTTTTTGACAGGGGAGATAATTCCAGGTGCGTGAACAAGGTGTTCACAAAACAACCTGGTTTTGTTGTCCAGCTTTGTCTTGTGTCTGATGTGGCTCCATGTGGCTGCTCAATGGACCATGACAACTCCTTGCTAAATTTCCCTTCAGCAGCAGTCACTTCAGAAAACATATTCTGAATATTTTTCCCACTGGTACTCTGCACATGCTGTGGCTCTGAGTGCAAGGCTAATAAGGGCCCCAGCAGGGCTGAGTTGCCCAGCCTGGGGAAGGTAGAGAGGAGACTCTCCCTGTAAGGAGGAGCTGCACAAGGCAGATCACAGCAACCTGCTTCTGAGCCCTGGTTTTGGAGACAGAGCGTGTGAGGTCTGAGTTGCACCTACCATTTCAGCATCTTTGCACACTGGAGATACTTCATCCTATGAAAACAAATGGAAAGGAAATAGGAGGAAAAGGACTACAGATAAAGCCAGACAGGGACAAAATGTGGTGTATCCTTCCCTTACAGTGGCATAAAATGCATTGGAGTCTCATTTATCGCTGCGTCCCTCCGCACCTTCCTCTCCAGCTCATGGTATGTAGATTTCACGGATGTCAGATGATATTGCAGAACCATAGTTTGAAATCCAGGTGCACAAACTGTCAGTTCTTATTTACATTCAGTGGATTGCCATCAACCAAAGAAGATAATACTGGAATTTCATTGCATTTGCTGACAGCAGAGCAGCTCTTCACATCATGAGAACTTGACCTTGTGAGAGGTGAGATGCCCAGGTGCTGGAAGAGTTGCTTCACAATAGGAGAGTGAGAGGGACAATGCTTTTGTTGCTGTTTTCCTCACCACTGGCATTTGCACCGTGAAGCCTGAGGGCTAGGCTAGCCTGAGATCCTGCCTACTAGCAATGCAATCAACTGGTATCTGTCACTTGAAGCAGTGAGAAGGTATTTCTGTATTTCCACTCTCCTGAGGTGCAGTGCAAAAGTAAGAGCCACAGTCTTGGCTGCTTTTAATAAGGGTATAAACCCTTATTGAAAAAATATTTTTGGATATGGGAAGGCCAGGCTGAGAGTGCAAAGCCTCAAGAAAACACTTTCTGTTTCGCTCTGAAGAACCTTTAATCATCATTAAACCAGCTACAATTACTTTGAAGGTCTCCAGTAACTTTTGTCTGCAGATCAGTAGGAAATTCATCCTGAAGTTGAGAAAACTTCATTCATGTTCCTCTGTGACTCTTTATTCACCAGCTTTTCATGCTACTCTGATCTTCCTCTGTGTTGTTCTGCAGGACGCAGAAATAGAAGACTTTTTTCCCTTTTTTGACTCTAAGTAAATTCTGTCTTTAGACAAAGTGCTTTAACTGGTCCTCAGGTTATCCCATTTAATCTCCCTGTGAGATGTCCCCTTCCTGTATTTCTTACCACATTATTTGTAGGGAGTGAAGTATCAGCATCTAAACTAGAAGACAAGAGCCCACTCACATCTTTTACCACAGAGGAGGAATAGGATCACTGGTGATCCAGGCAGAGCATGTGTCCTGGGTTGCAGTGTATTCTATTACCATCCCCATCAGCTGTTGAAATCAGGTGGGGCAGTGTTTCCTTGCCTCCTCCCCCCAGACTATCTTTCTGTTAATGACCCATCATTGTCCTGCCGCCTGACTCAGAGATAACTCCCTCTGGACTATCTTCTGTTAATGAGCCTAATCAACACCTGGCCTCATGACTCATCACCCCATTGTGAGATGCTCCACCCAGAGGGAGGAACCAAGCATCCCATCGTGGATATAAGCTGAGGCTGAACACCAGAGACAACCTTTCCACTGGATTTCCAGAGGACAGGAGCTACACAGCCACTACTGGACCTGAGGAAGAGCAGACCCTTTTTTTACAGGATCACCACTTGAGAGGACTGCAGCTATCATTCTACCAGACTGCTACCACCACCCTGACTAACGGGGTGTTAGGTTGTATCCTGACTCTGTCAATTTGAACCAGTGTTTTCTTTTAGTTTTTCCTTTTCTTTAATTTCTCCTTTAATTGTTATTCTGACTTGGTGCCTCCCACTGGTTTGTTTTCAAACTAGTACAGCATGATACAGGGAGAAGAGATGTCACTTGTGATTTCTCAGGCTCACTTTCAAGCCAGATCTCCTAAACCTGTGTATTTAAGCATGCATAGAACACACACACCTTCTCCCACATTATTTGATTTATGATTCAGTGTGGTGCCTCTCTTCTCTAAGCCTTGTCTGCAAAGCCAAACCATCCAACAGAGCAGCTAGCTAGTGATCTTAGACCTTTAACCCAAACACCAGCAATGTCTGCTGATTATTATATTTCAAATCCTGATGGATCACGTGGGTGGGCTGTTTTATTTGCATGTGGTACTATTTGTATCTTCTTGTGTTAAAAACCTAGGAAACTGCATATATATATATATATATGTATATATAGCACCACATGTTGCCAGGAGAACATAAGAGGTAAAAGTTGAGTACTTGGGAGTTAGGTAATGCCAAAAACACTTAAACTCCCTCGCGTGTGTGTACATTATGAAACAGTCTCTACTTAGAGGATCACATTACTCCTGTTTCCATAGGTCAGACAATACTAGGCGCTGTAAGCGGGAGGAAAGCTTGATTCTACATCTCTCCTGCTCCTGTGACAGAAATTAGGGGGTAAAATGCAAAACAGCAAACTGTGAGGAACAGGGTAGTTTGGCAACAGGTGTAAGCAAGAAATTCATCTGGTCAAGATATAACACCTTCAAGGTGTGTGGCAATGTTTGGCACCAATGTTCTGATAAAAGATTTCATCTGCCTTCATACTATTCCCATGTGGTCTCGTCTGCCCTTGGGACTTTATGCTGAAAATTGTAATTATGACCAGTAGTAAGATTCACCAGCATGGGAAAAATAAAACAGAAGGGAAAGA
>NW_008238355.1:5452739-5469154 GCF_000691975.1 Corvus brachyrhynchos
AAAGAGTCATAGAGAAAAAAAAGTATTTTTCTTTCTGCTGCACACTGGTGTTCCAGAGGTGGGGGAAAGGGAAGGGATTTCATAAGACTAAATTGCAGAGTTATGTGACAGGTCAGCAGTTCTACTAGGTTTGTCCTTCACATTTGGTGTGGAGTATCAAACTCCATGCATTCAGGCACTCTGCAAGTTTTTTATTGTTTATTCCAGGGAGCACAGTAAACCTACTATCCCTGGGCATGTCTAGTGGTCTGCTACATAGCAACCATTTTTCACTGTAGTAAAGAAAAAATTATCCAGAGAAAGGAATTAAAAAATGAAGGAAGTGAAAGGGAAATAAAGAGTGTAAACACAACCTGAAAGTATCTTCACTTTGCCAAACCTTCATTCATAACAGTAAGAACATGTTTATTGATACTGAATTAACTTCAAACAAACAGCCAGCACTGAGGAAAAATGGGTGTCGACTAGAAAAATGGCATAGGAACAGAATAGATGAAAAATGTCCTCAAGGTCAGTTTTAGGACATCTGTTGTTCATAACATGTGTCTATATATAAATATAAAATTACTTGGATGAGGGTGTTGAAAACCTAAGCAATATCCAGCTCTAGTTTCCGTTTGCTCACTCTGGAGTAATTCCACAGACCTTAGTGGAAAAGATCCAGATTTACCCTAGTTAAAAGATGGAGAGCACAGTCTGACTCAGAGAGCTCAAAACTCTGAGATCTCACAGTTTACAGATGATGCAGAGGATGAACAAATAGCAAGGAACAGTGTAACCAGATTCCAAGGGATTTGGGTTATATTGAGAATTGGAGCTGGCAGATGGCAAATGCAGTCCATTGTCAAAATGATAAAATAATGAGGCTGAATTCAAGGAGACAATCTAGGGAATAACTGCTACATTCAGCAAACATCATAACTAGAAAGGAGATTAGGGCAAAATGATTGAATCCCTCAGCCTGTTACACAGCTACAGTAAATAGAAAGGCCTGTGAGGTATGTGCTTAAGTGCTGTAGTAGAGGTAGAGAATATTAAAGAAGATGCACAATAGTCATAGTATGTAAGGCACTTCCTAAGCAATTGTCTCTGCTTCTAATTGTCATTGTACAGAAAAGCTATCTATCATTTTCCTCACATCTGAGGAGGCCCAGCACTGATCTGGGCAATGCAAGCTAGGACCTTGGTGTGGTTTTGTCTCTGTCCTTTCTTCCAGTATAACTGTGGGATCCAAGTTAGCAGATGGAGGTGGAGAAAAACTCAGTGACACACAAGCATTGCACACTCTCTCAAGAGAGACTTCAAACCCTGAGTTCACCCAGAGAAAAATGTTTTAGGCTGGTAGGTATGCCAGCATTTCAGGAAATCTATCTCATTTTTCTAGGACCAGTATGTTGGTCCAGACTTGTGATGAATTTGCAATAATCAGAGTGAACAGAAAAGGTTCAAGAGGAGACATTCTATCTCTATTCACCATTTGTGCTGGCACCATTCTCAGTCCCTCACTGAGAGGGACCAAGAGAAACCTTGTCTGAAAACCAGTGGGTGCCAAGGAGAATGTACTCCTCTGATATGTGAGAAGGGTGTACTGGTAACAACTGATACAGAGCAGGTGGAGGTACTCATTGTGTTCTTTTCCTCACTCTTCACTGGCAGTCAGGTTTCCCACTTTCTCTCAAGTCCCTGACCTATGGGTAGGTGGGGGAGAGTGAAGTCCATTTCACTGTAAGCAAAATGCAGTTTTGGGATCACTTGATGAAGCTAAACAGCCACCGGGCTATGGGACCTGATGAGATATGTCCCAGAGTCCTGGGGGAACTGGCTCATGTTGTTGCCAAGCCACTTTCTGTCATATTTGAAAACTCACGGCAGTCAAGGAGAAGGCCCTGAAGATTGGGAAAAGGGAATTGTTGCTCCCAGTTTTAAAAAGGGGAAAAAGGAATGAAAATATAAAAGAGGAACTACAGACTGGCAAGCCTCACCTCTGTGCCTGGGACGATCATGAAGCAGCTCCTCCTAGAACATGTGCTATGGCACATAGGAGACAATGGGGTGGTTTGAGGCAGCCAGCACATCTTTATTAAGGGAAAATTATGCCTCATCAATCTGGTGACCTCTGGAGTGATGGAAACAGTAAACAGGGAAAGACTGACAGACATCATCTACCTAGACTTCTGTAAGGACTTTGATATGGTCCCACATTATATCCTTATCTCCAGGTTGGAGAGACATGGATTTGATAGATGGAATATTCAGTGGATAAGGAAGTGGCTGGATGGATGCAGCCAGAGAGTTGCGGATCTGAATCTGGTGACAAGTGCTCTCAGGGACAGGGCTCTCCTGGGACCAGTGCTCTTCAACATCCTCATCAATGACACAGACAGTGGGATTCAGTGCACCCTCAGCAGGTTTGGAGATGACACCAAGCTGAGCGTGCAGGTGACACAACAGAAGGATGGGATGCCATCCGGAGGGGCCTGGATAAACATGAGAATTGGGCCCAAGAGGACTTAATGAAAGTCAACATATCCAAGTGCCAGGTGCTGCACCTGGGTCAGCAATTCCAGACAGGAGTGAAAACGGGGAGAAGAAGTCATTGAGAGCAACCCTGCTGAGAAGTGCATGGGGGTTCTTGTGGATGAAAGTTTGGACATGAGCCATGCACTTACGGCATGCATGAAAGGCTGGACTTGAGCCATGCATAGAAAGCCAGTTGCATCCTCGCTTCATCAAAAGAAAAGTGGCCAGCAGGTAGAGGGATGTGATTTTCTGCCTCTACTTTGCTCTCATGAGACCCCACCTGGATTGCTCTGTCCAGGTCTGGGGTCCTTAGCACAGGAAAGGCATGGACCTGCTGGAACGAGTCCAGAGGAGGCCGCAAAGATGACTGTAGTGCTGGAGTACTTCTCCTATGGAGACAGACTAAGAGAACTGGGATTGTTTAGCCTGGAGAAGACTTCAAGGAGACCTCATTGCAGCCTTCCAGCACCTTAAGGGGGCTTATAGAAGGGAGGAATAAAGACTGTAAGAGCATGCAGAGACAGGACAAGGGACAATGGTTTTTAACTGAAAGAGGGTAGTTTAGATCAGAGGTTAGGAAGAAATTCTTTACTCAGAGGGTGCTCAGGCACTGGAACAGGTTGTCCATAGTGGCTGTGGATGCTCCATCCCTGGAAATGTTCAAGACTGGGTTGGATGGGGCCCTGAGAAACTAGGTCAAATGGAAGGTGCCCCTGCCCATGACAAGGGGTTGGAGCTATATGATCTTGAAGGTACTTTGCAAGCCTTCTATGATTCTATGCTTCTGTTATGAGGAGGATATTTTTGAGGATTCAGGTTACTTACAAAGGGCACATATGGCATCTTCCCTCTTCATAAATCATACCCTCACATTAACTAACTTACTTGACAGAATCCTATGAAATTTAGAGATGAAAGTAACATTATTAATAGATGACTAGTTTTTTCTTCCACAAGGAATGAGAGGACACCATTTGCTACAATAAAAATTTATGGTGTCAGTTCAACAGTTTACCTTTCTTAATTTCCTGATTCTGCCCTTTATAGTTACTAGTCCTTCCAGGATCCCTCTGGAGCCAAAAAGCTGGTGTGTTGAACACCTTTTGTGATGACTATTGTTTTTGATTAAATGAGCAAGAGACGGAGGCTAAAGGTTTGATTTAATTTTCTGCTTTGTTCTTCCAAAATCAATCTCCCTGGTAAAACAGCTTTTGGATGTTTTAGTGGACTCTAGCTTTCTTATTTGACTGTAATTTTTTTCTGTCTCCTTTGATGCTTCCTCTGTGAGGGCAATGCTGGGTTATACAGGACACCAGTGGTTGTAGCTTTTCCAGCATTTTCCTAGCCAGTAGTTGCCTCTTTCTCACTTTGGCAAGGGCGTGAGCAGGTCTGAACACTGCTCTACCTGCACAACTCTCTGGCAGGGAGTGGCTTCGGTGCCAACAAAAGTAGGTGGGGAAAAGTGCATGAGATAGCAGCGCACACAGCACACCTGCTGTGGATCAGCTGATGTGTGCCAGCCACATGTCTAAGCCCCTGCATCTTATAGAGAGGTCTCTTTGCTCTCACAGCAGTGACACCCTCCTTCTCTGGGGAAAAAAAATAATTCCTGCCAACCCATCACAAAAAAATCACAGCAGACATCCAACATTCAGAAACTGGAAAAGGATCTGCAAGTTACTTCTGAAGAACCACCCCTACCCTGCTCCCCTCCCCCCTCCCATGTAGTTTTCAACCATAAAAAAGAAGCAGGTGTGTTGGAGAAGACCTGAGACATTCTGTGAACTTATTGAAGGATGGCCCTATTACAGTTACTCCTGGGTGAAAATGTCTTGATCCTATGTTGTGGTCCAGTCTGAAAACCAGTCAGGAGAAATTTCTATCAGAAAAGTCCATAATCAAACTCTCCAAGAGTCAGCATTTCGTAGATTTAAAGGTCAGTAGGGACCATTATCTCATTTAGGACGACATCCGGTAAAGCACACAGGCTGTAGGGCTTCATCCGATTACCTCTGCATCAGCCTATAGCTTTTATAAGCCTGTGGCACATCTCACTCTGAAGAAATGGTTTTCCCTGGTCAGCCACTGAAAGCATGCGGTTTCCTAGCCATCTGTCTGCAAAAATTCTGGAAAATGCAGCAGTTTGCAGCTGGTCACCCCACCTCTGAGATTGCAGAACAATTTGCAAATGACACAACTCTGGAGTCTGCAGAGTAGTGAGTGCTGGATGAGCAGGGAACAGTGACAGGAGGGAGGTGACTGTGTTTTCCATGGTGACACTGGGATGGGGCTCACTTGGGTGCATAGCTGTGTCTCTAGGAGGAAAACAACATCTGAGTAATGAATTATAAGTGGTAGTTTGGTCTTTATAATGGTATTTTCAGACCTTTGACAAGCCTTGTTTCTTTCTCTGTGTCAGACAAAAAATGCCTGCGACAGCAAACAGGTTTCTAAACAAAGGATGCACTAGTATTTCAATTATTTTTTTTAATCTAACAGTTTTTCTTCCAATATTTTCATATTTAACAAAAGGTCTGGTTGTGTTTTCTGATTTAAGCTGCTGGTGATGATCTCAAACTCAGCTAAGAAACAGATATGTTTTAAATCTTTTGAAACAAAGATGGTTATAATTTGTTGTCTTTTTGTCCTTTTTCTGTTTTCAATGTAGTTAAGAATAAAACTTTATTTCTCAAGAAAACTAATGATAAATTGTTAATCTTGATTAATTCTTTCTAAGCAAGGTGGTGCTTTTATTTTCTGTATATATTGTTCGTTTAGAAAAAGACCAATGACTAGAAGAGTTTAAGAATACTTCTATCTTTGTAAAAAAAAAAGTCTTTTTGGCTTCTATTGAAATACAAGTCTCTGTACAAAGAGGTTGTGATTCCTAAGGTAATGTTAACAGTAAAAAAGCCCTACAAATATACCTATCAATTTTCAGAAAAGTCGTGTCTGGGCTGCAGAAGTAGGACTGAGTGTATCATAGAGGCTTTCATACCCAGTGCTAGAAAAACTGCAACTGGTCCAGGGATCACCCTAAGGAAGAATCATTTACAGAGCACACACAGATTACACGTTTGAGTGCACGTCTCCATCCCTACCTACCAGCTCCCTGTCACATACCTGAGCACAGCTAGTCATCCCTGGTAAGACCTGCCTAAACCCTACCTAGCCTTCAACATACTGCTCTGCTGCCAGGGACTCTCTGACATGAGAATTTGGCCCCTCCTGGTCTGGCTGGAGTTTTCTAAAATGTTCTGTGGCTTAGACATCACTGGCTGCTGCATACTTGTGTTTCTCAGGAAATGTGCCAGATTCTGTACCAGCTCTAGGGGAAGGATTTGGAAAAAAATGCAGAAAAGGAAGTGAAATGGATGAGTACACATCAGCAGAGAGTTTCAAGAAAGTCTGTCACCCAGAGATGTTTCAGTGGACTTGACCAGGAGTGGAGAAGTGAGTGGTGAAGGAAAAGGGTGCCAAACAGCATTAAACACCTGGGGACACATCTCTTCTGAAACTGGAAATCCCACCCCCGGCTCTGCCCCATGCACCAAAGGAGCAACAGTCCTGAGACAGCAGTCTCAGCATTCAGGAGAGCTGTGCCTCCAGAAGGGCCATGAGGATGTAATGAAATCTTGTAAATGCTATCCTGTGAGCAATGAAAGGGCCTTCTACTTGCTGAAACATCCGCATTGCCCAGCAATCACAGCTCAATACCTTTGTCCAGCAACAAGTGCTGGAGCAGCCCTTTCCAAGGCATTCATATTTTCCCTCAATCATTCTCCAGAGTCTGGAGGTCTTCTGTGGTTTTGTGCTTGTGTGAGCAGTGAGTTGGATGAGCACACACCATTCATGCCTGCTAGACTTCAGCACTATGTGTAGCTCCCTCTGTCATTCAACACATACATCCTCTCTGCACTTTCCTCTTGGAAAGCAAGTCTGGCCTCATTAAGCTCTGCTGTCCCAAGCCAGCCTCATTGTTTACATCAGAGTAGCAAATCTACCGAGGAGACCAATTAATTGAGATGCGTCTGTGGCCAGTTTGAAGCATTGAGCTAAATTCTTAATAAAGAATAATAGGAGATGGTGCTCGCCACAGAGATTATTTGGTTTCCAGGAAACAGCCTGCAACTGGGAAACCAATATGTTCAGTGCTGGGTGCCAAATTGCCAGCACAATCCTCCTGTTTTGTCCTGCAGGCAGCTAGCGATCGGCCTCTGGTGAGTTCAGCCGGCCTGAAAAGCAATGGGAGGAGCTGCTGTGAGCTCTCCTACCTTGTCACATTTCCAGTAATATGTCAGAGCAGTTGACCCCTGGATGACTCAGCTACATCTCATAAGGGAAATGCCTGGCAAGAAGATCATGCTGGAGGAAAGGTTTTAACAGCTGGGAGAAGCCCTGTCATTGTGGCAGAAAAGTAAGACAGTATGAAAGTAAGACAGCCTACTTGGAAACCAGCATGGAAAGGTCAGGAGACGATGGATGCCCCTCTTGATGGTGGACTCAGGTTCTTGTAAGTCAAAACCATCACAAGAGCCAGGGGGATCAAGCTCTGGATATGTTACTCTGTAAATATGAAGTGTTGTATAATTACATACGTGTTTGCTTACAAAGATTTCATACTGTGATTTGAGAAATCATTGGCCAGGTTTACCAGTAAGATCCATCTGCTTTGTTGCTGCTCCAGGGGCTGAAAGAAGACATCAAGTGCCTTGTCTGATGAGACAGTGTGTGTGCTGCTTTACACATCCAGAGCAGCAGTAAAGGGGATGAAACATGCCAGGGACTCCAACCCCTTAATGTCTTCTCTTGGGTGGGACACATGCTCTATGAGAGATAAACAGGCAGCACTTGAGAATTACTGCTGTTACAGGCTGGCAGTAATTAGACCATGAACTACTCTCTGTAGCTACGGAGCCATGTTCCCATGGCTAAAGCATAACCCTCCTGCTAAAAGTCTTCTGCACCAGTCATTTGACACATTATCCCCAAAACGTTACTGTTTCTTACACAGGTATCCTCTATCATCAGCTGACTCTGTGGCCTTTTCATTTTCATGATCACTTGGCTTGCAAAGCCACCCTGAGACCTGAGCTGAGAACAGAACAATGGTTATCCCAGTTGTGAGCAGTGGGACACACGCAGTGAACACATGAGCTTTTCATTACATGTGCATACCTGTTCCCAAATATTTCAGTCCTCTGGGCCATCTCTGGTGCCCTTAGGGCACATCTTGATTCGCTGAAGTTCTCATACTGCAAACAAAAATCCTAGCCAAAGGTGTCACTAGATCCAGACCCTCCAAGAAAGAAACCGAAAGTACCAAACTCTTTAAAGGGGTAAGTATCATGTCAATGGCAGTAGTAGTAGTAGTATTTTCTAAAAATAAGTCATGGTGGTTTAAACATCTGTGAATATCTATTGTTTATGTATGCTCTCTTAAACTCCTCAAGTGGGAGAAAATTCTCCTATCCTGAAACATAGCTCACTTAAGCAGGCCTAGTGATAGCAGGATCCTACAAAATAATAAGCATAACAAAACCTCTCTCTGAATGTTTGGATTTCAATAGCCCTGGAAAATGTCTCATGGTCTGTTTGAAGACAGTTGGAGGTTTTTTAATATCTCTGAGTAAAAAACCAAGAGTCCTTAACCATGGTGCAGGTGTGCTCCATTCCAAGGTGTTCCAACCTCCCACATGGCACAAGATCTGTCCATTTCTCAGAGCAGTGTCATGATTTGGTAGCTATCAGGCAGTTCATACCTGTTTTTTTGGGGTGTTTGGAACTTAACCACAGAAAAAATATTAAGAACACAGAAAAGAAAATAACCACTTCCTTAATACTAACCATTTACTTCTTCAGGAATTAATGCTGAAGAATTCCAAAAGACTTACATTTGTGTTTAATATTTTAATCAGAAGTAATTGCACTGGGATTAATGGGATTGTTGACAGGATCCTGCTTACAAATGTATATATAACTTTGAAGGACCAGTACCATGAGCTGCATAATCACCAGAGGTGCAATACACATATGCTGTAAATTTGTGTGTTTGTCTTCCTTATCCCAGATAGACAAACCTAAGTGTCATTGTTCGTTCAGGCAAGGAAATCTTGTATTTCCCCGTGCAGAAGTTCAGACAATATAAAAGACTGTCTTTATCCCCTTGATCTTCTCTAGGATCTCCCCTGTGACTCACTCCCTGCTTCTGAAAAGTTTGTATTTTAATTCCCAAATGTTATTTCTGTCACTCTTCTGGGATTAAACATTTCCATTTACCTTTCCCTTCAGTCATGAGTTATAGAGTGGGTGGCCCATAAAGGCTGTTTATGTCTTCACAGTGTTTGAAGGCTTTAGTTTCTATTTGGAGTTGCTATTTTCTTCCAGAGTTGAAAGAGAGAAACCATTGTCGCTTTGCAGTCATTTAAGCCTCCAGTGTCACATCAGAAAGATACACTCAGCACAGATACACTGCTCAGGACAAGCAGTGATAAATTGGTACCCAACAGCCTCACATTACCCAAAGGTTCATCTATGTGTCTCATGTTTGTTGTTTTTTTCATGGCCTGGATTGGAATGGACCTTAAATATCACCTAGTACCAACCCATCTGCCATGGACAGGAACACCTTTCACTAGACCGGATTGCTCAAGGCCTTGTCCACTGACCTTGAACAGGGGGTGGCAAGGTCAGTGTGGATGCTGGGTGGGGGCATCCACAACCTCCCTGGGCAACCTGGTCCAGTGTCTCACCACCTTCACCGTAAAGAATTTCTTCCCAATATCTAATCTGAATTTCCCCTCTTTCAGTTTGTACCCATTACTCCTTGTTCTATCACGACAGTTCCTCACAAAGACTCCCTCTCCAGCTTCCCTGTAGGACCCTTCAGATACTGCAAGGTTGCTAGGGGGTCTCCACACAGTCTTCTCCAGGCTGAGCAGACCCAGCTTCCTCAGTTTGTCTTCATAGCGAAGGTTCTCCAGTCCTCTTACCAACGTTGTACCCTCCTCTGGACTTGCTCCAACAGTTCCATGTCTTTCTTATGCTGAGGACCCCAGAGCTGGATGCAGTGTTCCAGGGGGGGTCTCACCAGAGCAGAGCAGAGGGGCAGAATCCCCTCCCATGCCCTGCTGCCCACACTGCTTTGGATGCAGCCCAGCATCCCATTGCTTTTCTGGGCTGTGAGTGCACCTGGCTGGGTCTTGCTGGGTTTTTTACAGGTGAGGTCTCAGCTGAGCAGAGCAGAGGGGCAGAATCCTCTCTTCTTGTAGCTGTGTCTAGGATTGCCCTGACCCAGGTGCAGGACCTTGCACTTGGCCTTGCTGAACTTCATGGGGTTTGCACAGCCCCACCTCTCCAGCCTGTCCAGGTCCCTGTGGATGACATCCCTTCCCTCCAGCGTGTCGACTGCCCCACACAGCTTGGTGTTGGTGGCAAACTTGCTGAGGCTGCCATTGATCTCACTGTCCATGACGCTGACCAAAGTGTTGAACAGTATCAGCCCCAGTACTGACCCCTGAGGGGTACCACTGGTCTTTGGTCCCCAGGTGCACTTTGAGCTGTTAAGAACAACTCTGTGTGTGTGGCCATACAGGCAGTTTTCTTTATCCATGGAATGGTCTCCATGGTACCCAGACCTCTGTAGTCGCTCTCAATACTTCCCAGACTGTTGCTGACTATATGTATCGCTGGCGCCCATAAGGCACACTAACAGTGGGTAACAATCAGTGGGTTTAACTAGGCTTGGGACTGTCTCAGTAACATCCCTGATCTGGGCTCCCAGAAGACAACACATCTCTCTTGAAAGCGGGTCAGGTGTAATAGCAAAGATTAGTTATATTTTCTTGTATTTCTTCCCAACAACAGATTGGGTAACAGAAAGCTGCATTAATAGTGCAGTTCTTCCTAATGCTCTGGCTTTGCAGAGCAGAATTGCCTGTGTTATCACAGTAATGTAATATAATGCAGGGACATTAGAAATGCTCCAGAGATACACACTGATGGTCAGTCTAGTCCAGGGACTGCCTAGAGCAGTGGCTGGCAACCAAATGTTTTGGAGTAAGCAATAAAACATGTATAATGTTCCTTTTGTTGCAAGACTCTTCAGCACAGGGAACTCCCATCCCAAGCCCTGCTGCAGATCAGTATATTCCCCAAACAAAAAGGCTAAGTACCCCACAGAAATATTATCCTAAGCAGCGTAATTACAAATGCAGACTGTACCCATTTAAGGCACCTAATCCCTTTTTGGAAGTCTTACTGACAAATCTGCTTCTCTGCATGGCAGCCCAAATTTAATTAGTCTTTGTGCAAGGGGAATTCCCCATCAGCCTATGATTGTCTGCCTTTTGATTCCACCACCTGCCCTCTCCTCTCAGGGAGCACAGGTAAATACCCATTGGTGCACAACTTGCCTTTTGCCTTGCAGGATGAGTCTCAAGGGTTTTCTCCTGGACATGCACACTCGGTGCCCATTCCCTGTGGGATTTGCATCCTAGCATCCTCTGCAGCACCCCAACCAAACTCTTCAATGTTCCCTTCAATATTTCCAGAAGAAAAGTGACTGTTCAGGGGTTTCACACCTTCTCCTACCCCCAGGGCCAAATTTTCCTGGGCATCTGTTTGTCATGAGAGTCCTTCTCTGAATTATCTCCGAGAAAAGCAGATCTGGAGCAGATCCTTAGCAGGAGTGGAGAAGACACCTGTCTCAAGGAGAGGTTTCTTGCTGGAAGGAAGGGATGTCACCCAGTGGGGCGGGTCAGGAGCACGGCTGAAGTGGGCTGCTGATGTGGGAAGGGTGGATAACAGGCTGTGTTTGAAAAGCAGGCTGCCCAAAACCCAGAGCTTTTTAAAGACAGGCAGCTTGAAAGCATAACATGTTTTTTGATAAGCCTTGCTTTTATCTTTTCCCTGCAAAGCTGTCCTCCATACACCTCCCTTTATAACTAATTTTTAAAATGTAATAAAAATAATTTTTTCAAAATGCAACATCTCAGTAAAAGCTCCCGTTCTTCACCTCAGTGTTGCCATTTTTCATATCATAATGCCATTCCAGTGTACCAAATTCATCATACCAAAAGATCCAGCTTGGCAGAAATAAAATCGTTCAATAATTTTCATAAAAATAGGCATGTTCCTGTGGAATGTTTCAATCTAATCAAAAGGGCATTTGGTGTAAGACAGGTGTCCAGTCAGAATATTTCAATCAGCTCTAGTAAGATACTTAGCAAGTACTTTCCAGTAGACCCAGGAGACTTAAGACACTCAAAGCCCAATGCGAGGTAGAGGAGTTTCTTGCCCTGAAAACACTTGGTATTGGTTTGTGTTGATGCACTTCTTCCACTTAACACCAAAATATTGCAACAGATAAACAAAAAGTAATCAAGATATAGAGGGAAATAGTCTGAAATATTATCAAGGACCAGAGCTCCTCCATCCAAAGCAAAACTGGCTGCTGTAACAGATTCTGCCATATGCCTGCAAGGGCATGAAGGAAGAAAACAGGACTCAGGAGAGAACAGCACCAAAAAGAGATCTTAGGAATTGGGAGTTATACTGCTTGGGAAAGTATCACTGAGGGACTCAGTGAGAGTTCAGTGAGTCCTACACTGAGCTCTTCTACTGGCCAGGAACCTTTCATAAAGAGTGTTGGAATGAGAAAACCGCACAGCTATCAAGACTGCCGAAGGCCTGTAACATTGAGCTCTCCCCTTCTAAACTGACATCCTCATGCAATGGACCTGAATGAGCAAGGAAGGAACCCACCATTTGTACCTGACACTATGGGTCTGGGGCAGTTTATTGGATTTCTCATAATGTTCTATTCCTATACTCCTGCTATCTTATTTCTTTTTCTATCCCTCATCTTAAAGATTGTGCTGTACAGAACTGAAAACTAAATGTATCCAAAAATACACTGTTAATTACATATAAGACCTTTGACTGCTCTAATCAACATATGAGATTTAAATATATACTGTCATTCCCCTGCGGATTAGTAGCACTTTTAAATCTGCCTTGAAATCAATATTTTGCATCAGTGACTAGAGAAAATTAGTCTGGGACTGAAATTGAAACCTGCAGCTATCTTCCTCACATCCACAAAGCTCCATCCCTCTAGGAGATTGTGCCATCTGGTACACTGAGATCAGGATACTTGTCAGGCAACCAAATTGAGTTGAGAAGATTTGAGTGCTAAGAATTCTTCAGTTCAGACTTCTACTGATATTAGATATAGACCTTACACTTCAATAATTACTGTAAAACCTTTAATGCATGCCTTTCACACATCAGGACTTCTCAGGGAAGCAGAAATGCCTTTGGACCCTGTTTCTGAGTTTGGCTCCCAAAAATGAAATTTTCCTGTGGAAAGTAGCTCATCTGTGGCAGCTGCTAGCCTCAAGTGAAAGTACCTGAAACAAATTTCCTCAATGTGATGTTTCTCCAAGACCAAAGAGCACAGGCCCCAGATGCATTTTAATTCTCAGTCAGGGAGATGCTGTGCCTGTTATGTGCCCTGTTATGCCTCCATCTCCATTTGATCCTCTGCAAGCCATGTGTAGCTGGTAAATTAGCATACTTCACTCTGCAGGAAGATATGTAGCTTTCAATGAAACAATGAGCCACCACTGGCAATCACTCTATGTGCCAGTCATTTCCATCCTCTTTTGTCTATGCAGCTCCTGGATTTAGGAGGATTTTTCCCTCTAGTACCTTACCTTCCTATTGTTTTGTTATTTGTGAACTTCTCTTTTCAAGTCTTTCAAATTTACATACTCCTGAGCATTTCCCCATACAAAAGCTGATTCCAGGCCAGCAAATTTTGAACTTCCAGTTGTACTTAGTTTTCTTGGATGGTCCTTGTCAGTGCATCAGCAACCACAGGATGAAAACAACTGCTTTTAAAGTGATCAATATCCCATCCTTCTCTCTCTAAATACACCAAGGTGCTTGAAGCTGTTACTTCAAGGCAGAATTTTCAGACCTTGCACCACTTATATCTGTGTTCTGAGCCCTCTGCTATCCCATTTTATCTCCTTGCCTTCTCCAGCCTCCTCTCCATACCAGTGACACCGAGCTGAACACAGTGGGGTAGGAATGGTGTCACCACAGAAGGACCGTGTTAACCCATGTAGCTGCAGCCTCTCATTTAAAATGCACATCAAGTAAGCCTGCCAGAGGCACTGCTTTCCAAAACTGTCCTTTCCCTCACCACAGGCTGCTTCGTACTGATTTTTACTATCAGCCAGACACAAAGGCCTACATAACCGGCAGTACACAGTTTAGTAATCTGGATTTCCCTGAGGACGCCATTCATTATTCTATGTATTCCTGTTTCTTCTGCAAATTTTATCAGCAATGATTTTCCTGTTTCCTTCCAGATTATTGATTAAAGTATTGAACAGCCCTTGGATTGAAATCCGTCCTTCAGGGATACAACTAATATCATCTGCATTCACACACTGAACCACTTGAACAATTACCTTTTGAAATCTATTTTTTGGTCCATTTTTAATCCATTTAACAGGACTTATTGATTCCTAGACCATGCTTATTTTAAGGAAGAGGTACTTTAGAACACAATGGAAATCTTATTCATTTGGGAAAGTGCATTCATTCTGGTCCTGGCAGCCTGGGGAATTGATGTTGACCATGGTGCTGACAACATAGCATTTATTTGTGAGGTTTTTTTTCCTACTACTTCCTACCGCCGTTGTTTGCTGTCCAAGAAAGGAGAAGTGTGAAAAATACTACTGTTATTTCAGAGATGTTGTGCTTTACTTCTTCAAAACCCTGATCTACAGAGGGACTTGCCTTCTTACTGGTAGTGGTTGTTGATTACCACTAGGGAGCAGCGTTTTATCCCTGGTGTGTAGAGTTACTGCCAGAGAGTTCCAGGGCTATACCCAAGTCTCTTTGTTTTTAAAGAGGTGTTAGGAGAAAAATGTGTTATTCTCCAGTCTAGTGCTTTTGAGATCATGCAGTCTTCCTTCACTGACAGAATCTTAATGAACACTATGTATGAGATAGCAGGCCAGTGGACCTCTTACCAACAAGTTATTTGTCTTTAGCTGCACTTAACTCTGGGTATGATGTCCATGCAGGCAAAATTTGTTTTGTTGTGCAGTGGATAAGTCCTTTTTGGAGTGAAGACAATTGAAATGGAACCTTTCGAGTGTGCTGAGGATCCAGGAAAGGCTTTCAGTCCGAAAAAGTATGATTGGAAAAATATCTACTTTAAAGATTTGGGGCACACAGATTTTGTATGTGGGTTTTTGTAGTATTTGTAAGCAAAACAAGCCCCAACACTCAGCCAGCTGTGTAACAGAGAGCCTCACAGAGAAATCAACCACACAAGGAAACCAAGTAACCGTCTAAACCAAGGAATAAATGAATGCAGTGGTAGCAAGGAAATTTCATTCTCCTCTCCAGGAAAGACTATAAGGCACAGGAACACAAGAGATGTACCTGTTCATAGCTCATGTCATTGCTTGCCAGGCAGGTGGATCACTCCCCAGCTCCCATGCATAGACCACTTATCCCAGAGACTGGTCTGGAAAAACTCAGTGAGAAAGAGGGGTTTATCATGACATTTCTTGGACGTGTCAGGGCAGTCCAGTGCAGCTTTAGAAGTGCGCTGAAACTGAGAAAAGAATAAATCCAACCACCAGCTGTCTAGAAAAGGAGAGAAATGAGCCTCACAGTGGGCACATATATTGTATTGTACAAAGGATAATTGGTATCCCAACAGAGACCAAGTTGCAGGCTATTACAGTGCCTACATATAAATAGCATGTGTGTAAGTATGTTCTCAGGATATTGGAGAAGACTACATGGAAACCTGCTTGGCAGATGATGCAAAGGTAGTAAATTGTTTCATGTGTCTGGACAGGTTTTTCAGGGACTGCTGGAAAGGAGGTGATGGTGATAGACCATCAGTTGTGGTTGAAAAAGGGGTGAGTAAGAAAGATGATCCTTTATGCAATGTTTATGGCTTTAGACAGCGTCATCTTTGGAAGTCCTTCCAGGGGCATGTTCAGTGCCAGTCAAAGATGTGGAAAAGCAAAGCCTTAATGTATAGCTGAGTAGATGACATAGGGAAGATGTGAGGGGGAAATGTCCGGTTTCAACACAAACACGCAAAGGACTGACTTTTGGAGTGGGATGTCTTCATCTAATCCAGCATGGAAGTGGACTGAGCTGTCAAACAGCAAATCAGAAAATAAAAAAGTAGAAAAAGCAATGAAGTACAGCAAAGATACTCTTGGAACGTTGCATCTGTAAGGGTGAAGTGAGAGAAATTGCACCCTCAGAAAAAGGATAGAGTAGAAGCCTGTGAGAAATGAGACAACTCTTAAAAAGATTAATTCATTGAAAACAGAAAAATTGAAAAATTACAGAAATTACAAAAATATAAAAATTTGGGATCCTATGGCTCAGTAGATGGTATGCCCCAGGAGCGCAGGGATTTGAGATCTTCTGGCTGAGACAGCACTAGACCTCAGGCAGAGAAAAAGAACTTGCAGTGCTGGGCTGACTTTAAAAAAATTACTAAAAGCCCCTTAAAAGGGGTAAGGCTTTGAATGCCCAGCACTGACGTCTACCACAGCTAGCCTGCAGAGAGCAAGAGAGGAAGAAGAAAGAGAACCCGCCTCTTTGCCTCATTCTTTTTTATAGTTTTTGCTCCGCCCACAGCCCGCCCACAGCCCGCTCCTTCGGTTTAAAGTGATTGGTGCTTTCCCTTTGATAGATCATCTCTGTCCACCAATGGCTCATCGTTGTCAGAGGGGTGGTATTAGTTGAGATAAGGGAGCTTACAATGCCTTCATTAAAATTCAGGTATTCAGGTTGCCACGGAGCTTGCCTGCAGAGTAATGGCTCTGTAGCTAAAAATA
>NW_008238355.1:5469359-5470195 GCF_000691975.1 Corvus brachyrhynchos
TAACTCAAAATTAATTAATTAAAGCACTTAATATGCAAAGACCAAGCACAAATAGGGATTTCATGTATGACAAGCCCATGGAAAAGAAAAGGAAAGGAGAAGTTTGAAAAGGTATCAATTCTCGTTTAAGCAGAACATGAGCAATAGGAAATTTAATCATAAAATACAGGCACATACATCCACACACACACATAGATAAACATATATACATGTTGTTGTCAAACATGGGTCATCTTAGAAATGTGTGGAAACTGAAAACATAGTTTTAAATGAAACTACTAATAAACAGGCTGTAGTAGAAACTTGGTAAAAGAGTGATAATTAATAGAGTGCTGAAATGTCACAGCAGGTGACTACTTGGCCCCGAGCAATATGCAAGAATCAGTTTGAAAGAGAAGTACTGATAGGATTAAACAGCAGGGTAAAAGATGCTAGCAGGAGGAGTAAAAAAGTTGCAAGTGAGACCAAATGAGGACAACAGGAATCCTTATGGTTGGTCAGTTATGAGCAGGCAGGACAAAAACCTTGGAGAAGCAACATGCCAAGGGCGTATCTTTTTACTCCACTCATCAGGAGAAGGATGCTCTTCATAGGCTTTGTAAAAGTTATAGATGGCTGGAGAGGTCAAGGTGAGAAGATAAGACCACACAGAAAACTAAATGCATTCTTCATGCCTGTATTCACTCAAAATGAGCTCTCTGAGGTTCACAGTTCATTTTCTCTTGGGATATGCTGGAGGATCTGTGTCTGAATAAACCTATAGAACTTCTTAAAACAAAGAATGAAAAAGTTTCTGTGAATGATGCCATTCATCCAAAACTTCAAAAGGAGCCCAG
>NW_008238355.1:5470220-5484912 GCF_000691975.1 Corvus brachyrhynchos
AGGTATGTTTTAAAAGACCTGTAGAGAGGGATGTTGTGGGCAGTGCAGGTTAGAAATTCTGATGTCCATGCTGAGCAATACAAGACAGAATTTACAGATACTTTACAAAAATTTACAAAAGAGAAGAATGCTCATGTTTTGTGGAAGGAAGTCATGTTTCACTGATCTGTGAGCGTCATTTTGGGGAGCCACTGAATCTGTTTGTGAGGAACATCCAGGTTTTCTTATGACCTAAGGACTCTTCTTGACTGTATTTGTTGCATCCCTAAATTCTATGATTCCCTACAGTATTTTGGAGAAGCTAAGCTCTGACAGGCTACAAGCAAAAAAGGGTAGGTAAATAACAGGATAAAATAAAGGAAGTAGTAAGTCACTAAAAAGTCAGAATTTACAATATACAGGCTGCAAATGAAGCAGATCTATACAGAACTGCATGCTTCACAGCTTGTTTACAAATGATTAGTAGAAGGGGTAGTTGCCTAATGAGGCAATCAACTTTTGCAAGCACACAAAGTTGGGGTAGTAAAACAAGTGGTGCTGAGAAGGGTTGTCAAAAAGCCTCAAGAAGCAAAATAACATAGGAAAAAAGTTGTAGATTAAACTCTGCTATTTCATACAAAGTAGTCGCCATGTGGCAACAGCAGTGTCAACACTGCATACAAAGTGGTGAATTGTGAATTCTACGGTTTCACTAAGAAACAGATTGTTGTATTACTCTGGGTTGGTCTGCAGAAGCATTTGTTCAGTAAACAGTAAAAATACGGAAAGGAACTAATGTTAAAAGTTAGTAGATGGGAAGACAACAGAAAGGGCTATATTAGTATGTTAATCCATACATACCTAAGATATCCATGTCTTGAATACCAGCTCCAATTCATTCGTCACAGAAGAATTTTGTGCAGCCAAATGAGCACCATGGGAATGGCTGGGGTGTGGAGAGGCTGCAGCATGTAGACTGACTAAATATTAGTGGGGTGCTTCTTCCTGAGAAGAGCTGTCTGAGGGTGCTTCTGCTAGAGCTCATGCTCACCATGATGTGTGATGTCCAAACGCCAGGGTAGCAGGGTTTTTAGTGCTGCAGCAGTGGGAATGGATCCCATGAGACGGAAATGTGTTTGGGATTTCTGAGCTGCCAGAACTCACTTTGAATCTGAACTTTGTTGTTGCAGAAGTTTAAGTTATTTGGCTCTATATGGAAAACAGAGATGAGGGCAATGAAAGGTGAGTGAAAGTTTCTAAGGAATCTGTCTCCAGTTGCTGGGGACACAGTATTCCCTGAAAGCCAATATGCACTGTTGTAGGGACACACTCATTTCTCAGGAAACACACTCCTGAGACTGACACATTCTTCAGCAGAGTTTTCCTATAAATTTTTCCTTGCTTCTAAGCAAGCACCAAGACTGATATATAAAGACCTTGAATAAATTGTGCTGAACTGGCAGATCTCACACTCGCTATCATCTGAGTGGCAATATTTGGAAGTGGCCTCTCACTGTGCCAGATGCTGCACAGACATAGAAAAGAAGGGCAGTCTTGCATTGCTCCACTGTAATTTCTCCTTGTTGTGGGTATTAAGGAGGCCAAGATGCTAAGCATGAGTGACATTAAGGATGGGTACTGTGGACAGTGAAGCCATTCACACTAATAAAATCACAGGCCCTCATTTTTTGAAGTTTAGGAAATGTTTAATAATAAAGAAGCCCATGCAGCCCACAAATAATTTTTTGTCTATCTCTCTCTCCATGCATCCTCCCCAGCCTCTTCCATCCCCCTAACTCCGCAGTTCTCTACTTTTTGAATAGTCCAGTACAACTGATTGATCCTTTCTCTTAGCAGGAGGGTGGTCCTCATCCACATCAACCTAAATTCTCCGTACAACCTATCTTTCACATCATCCATCTCAGTTTTGACTATGCTACCAAGTCCTTTGGATTGCCAGGTATCCTAGCTGAAGGGCATTTTATTCGGGGGTGCCTGAAATTCATGACTTCATCTTATTACTTCTGGACCTTCTGCTTTAGCACTCCTCAGTTTCATGTTTCTTTAACCAGATTTCTTTACCTCTGCACTCTTTTCCCATCATTAAAGCACTGTGCCCATTATATGAATCAATTCAGCTTTTCAAAGTAGAATCAGCATTTCGATCAGGGTGTGTGAAAAATCCATATTGTGAAATAGGAAGGCCCTTTTTTCTCATGGTGTGAGCAAAAAGAACTTCTGTCAGAACAGAAAGAAGTTGTAGAAGAGTAAGGAATTCTTAAAAACCTGAAATTCTAGGATAAACCCCCCGTAATATGAAACCCACCAACTTGTTCAAAATAGCTCTGCGCTAGCACAAGTTAGAGCTAGTGATGTTTGTGGGTCTGGTTTCACTGCTGGACATGAAAAAGGCTGTTTGGGAGGGTATTCCTGATCCTCATATAGACGTGCAAGTTTGCCAATGTAAGGCTGGAGCTGGCCTGTATTTATAACTGATGTTAATTTTCATCAGATGGACCATGGAATTACAGTATCATTTCAGTGTACTATCATTTGTACACATACACACACACTTACATATATTCAGTATAATTTTAGAATCATAGCCCTGCTATCGTCCTTAATAAACAGAGGGTCCTGGACACACCTCAAGAAGGAAATCTTAAAGGGACAGAAGCAGGCTGACCCTATGTGCCAAAAGATGAGCCATCAGGGAGGAAGACTGGCCTGGCTGAACAGAGAACTTTTACAGGAACTCACGGAAAAGGAGAGGGTTTATGGCCTTTGGAACAAGTGGTAGGCAACTCAGGAAGAGTACAACGATGTTGTTAGGTCATGTAAAGAGAAAATTAGAAAGGCAAAAGCTCAACTCAATCTGGCCACTGCTGTGGAAGATAAAAATGTTTTTCTAATGCACCAACAACAAAAGGAAGGCCAAGGAAATCTCCATCCTTTCTTGGATGTAAAGAGGGGACTACTGTAGCCAAGGATAAGGAAAAGATTGAGGTACTTAATGCCTTCTTTGCCTTGGTCTTTAACAGTAAGACCAGTTATCCCCAGGGCAACTGCCCCCTGAGCTGTAGAGTAGTAGCTGAGAGTAGACAGGGACAGGGAGCAGGATAGATCCCCTGCAATCCAGGAGGAAGTTGCTAGTGATCTGCTGGTCAGGTTGGACATCAGGGGAGTTTCTTCATGGAAAGGGTTATTAAGAATTGGAATGGCTGCCCAGGGAGGTGGTGGAGTCATCATCCCTGGAGCTGTTCAAGAAGCAACTTCATGTGGCAGGCAGCACCATGGTCTGGCTGACAAGGTGGTGATTGGTCAAAGGTTGGACTCAATGATCTTAGAGGTCTTTTCCAATCTAAATGCCTCTGTGATTATAGCATCTTAAAGTTGGAAAAGACGTTTAAGATCATCAAGTGCAACCATTAACTCAACACCGCCAAGTCTACCACCAAACCATATCCCTAAATGCCACATCTGCATGTCTTTTAAAGACCTTCAGGGATGGTGACTTCTCCACAGCCTGTTCCAATGCTTGAGAATCTTTTTGCTGAAGAAATTTCTCCTACTATCCAATCTAAACCTTCCCTAGTGCAGCTTGAGGCCATTTCCTCTTGTCCTATTGCTTTTGAATGAGAAGTAGAGATTGACCCTGACTTGATGTAACCTCCCTTCTGGTAGTTGTAGAGAGTGATAAGGTTTCCCATGAGCCTCCTTTTCTCCAGGCTAAACAACCCCAGCTCCTTCAGCTCCTCAGTCTTATAAGACTTGTGCTCCAGGCCCTTCACCCTTTTTTGCCCTTCTCTGGACACCACCACCATCTCTTCAACAGCACCTTGTTCTGCCTTTAAATAGCCACATCTTATATTTCATTCAATCTGCAAAATGGAAAGAGGCAGTGCATAAACTGTAGCAGAGGAGGTTAAACAATCAAAACAGTCTGAGCAAACTGGAGATGCTGTTCGTTGAATACTAGGAAGCAATACTTGAGTTGCACAGAGGAGATGGGCAAGTCCTGCCTCAAGGCAAGCACTCCAAAAGGGATCTGTACCTAAATGCGGGTTGTGTTTCAAAGACTGATACCCTAAAAGACACTAATTCAGTTTAAAAAGGAGTCTCCAAGATGGGAGGCCTTAAAAAGCTGCTTAGATTGGCAGCTGACACAGGGTATACAGGGCTACAGTCACACTTGCTCTGGGGTATCTGGTGACCTAGCTGTGTGGACTTGCTGCATAACCATCGTCTCTGAGGGGCCAGACTTACTGATACCACACATTCTTAGACCATGATCATAACTGCTAAGCCTCAGGATGAAAATGGCCGGAAAATTCCTCATTTGGAGTCTTGGCCTTGTGTTTTCTGAGTATTTACACAAAGAAAGTGGAAAAGTGACTAAGAACTAAGTTGGAATCAATAGTGTTTTCCCTATGCCTTCTCTCTATCCACAAACATACTGAAATAAAGAAGGTATCAGAGGAAGCCCGGAGAGATAAGAGCTATTTTCCCTTTACTCTAGTTGTTTTCATCAGACTGTGTAAAACTAGTCATGCAGCATGGGTGTTTTTCTTTTAGTTTTGGTGCTTTTCTGGGCTGTGACCCATGCAAATGTAGGACATCACCTTCCCTCCCTTGGAAGCCAAAATTGTAGCTCTTCTTTTGGGACCACAACTCCCAACATCTTCGGTGTCCCCACAGACCTGTTTTTATGGATAGCACTCCATCCAGTGTGTGACCTCCCTTGCCATAGGGTGGGGAAGAGTCCAGCAGACAAAGGTCTCCAAAGAAGAAGAGGTAAAGCAGAAGTTAAGTTTCAGAGAGGAGAATAAAAACGGAAGGCATGGGACTGAGGCAGTTTTCTTGATGTGCATTTCTCAGCTGGTAGATGTGTGGGATAAGCCAGGTCTCTTGTAGAAAAGACACACAAAGTCAGAATTCAATCTGCTGTGAAACCTCTGTTCTCATAAATGACTTTCAGATATTTTGTTTAGTAGGTACCACTAAATTCAGGAAGTCTGAATCTCTGTCTTCCCAGAGAGACTCATGGGATGGGAAGGTTGTAGGAAAAAGGTACTAAATTACTGAGAAAAACACAGCAAAACAAATTCAAGAAGCGAGAAAAGGAAGTCTGACATACATAACAGTTTGTGTGTATCACCAGAATGAAGAGGTTTAATTCCTCCACAGGTACAATTCTTCCACAGGGAAGTACAAATATAGCATAAAATTCCATGGGTTCAAAAAACTGTAGTTTCTTTATGGAAAACTCTTCACTTAGGGTATGACCACACACTGTATACTAGTTGAATGAAAGACAGTTCACACACCAGTCTCAGAATGGAGTCTGGAAAGGAAAAACAAGGATGAGAAACCCACAGTGTTTGAATCAAATGGAGTAACTATCATCTAGGAACAAATACACTAGATAAATATGAAAGTTATCACCTCCTCTGATAGCCTGGATTTTACATACACCTCTAGTTTCAGGAGGCTATGCATGGTAGACAATCATCTCATTAAAAATGCAACAATAACAAAAAAAGCCAGCTGCTGGCCATTGTCTACCAGTTAATTTCTTGAGTATAAAAAACGTAGTTGAGAGGTCCAACCAGGAGACAGAAGAATATCCAATACCCAGTCATTACAGTGTTTGCTTTGGAGGGCATCTAATGTGCAAACCAAAGTTCTCTGTCCTAACTGTAGGAGACAAATAGTGCTGCAGTGGCCCTTTCTTGAGTCTGATCTCAAGTGGTCTGTATCACTGAACACACACTAGGAAAGGAGTAGGGCAGCCTTTGACTCTTCATAACAGACAGAAGAGACTTTAAGGTTACCTAAATTTTCCCAGACTCTTGCTTCCAATAGGTCCTTAAGATGTTGGCACAACCAGACTTATAGCAGAGAACTAGCCCAGATATGCCTTGTCCACTTTTGGCCCATGTAACACTGCCTGCAGTAACTGATAGGATGCTCAGATGCTGGGCCAGGAGATGGACTTGATGATCCTTGTGGTTCCCTTCCACCTCAGCATATTCTATGATTCTGTGATATTTGCTGGTGTATGTACAGGCTAAGGTCATGCAATCCTTTGTGGACCTGAGACAGGCTGTCTGATAAAACAAATGGGCAGCAAGCACTTTTGAATCAAACCGAGATAGTAATTTAGCATTTCAGGACTTTTAACATCTTCAGCAAGCCCTTTGACATGCTTAGAAGCAAACCTGAAAACAAAATTGGGCTACCTGTCCAAATGGCACAGAGCCTGCTGACAGTTTCAGGCTGATTCATGTCACTACACTGCTAAGTAAGCCATATCAAGCCAATATGAATTCATGTAAGGCCAAAACTGTGGGCCAGTGGATGTACTTCCAGCTCTGTGGCACCAGTTTGAGTGCTGAATCTATTTGACGAGAATCTTTGAAGGCCCAGTTGTGCCAAGCCATAAAGGCAATTCAGACAGCAAACCTGAAAGCAATATTTTGGAGAGAGCCTGAGCAGGTCCTGCACAGCATGGTAACTCCCAGCCTATGAGCAGCAGGAGCTGCTGAGGGAAGGGGTTTTCTGCAGCTCGGCTTCTGCTGCTTACAGCCCATCTCTCCTGCACTTCTAAGGGAAGCAGGGTGGTTACTTCTGTTGTAGCATTAGCAAAGACCAGGATCAAGGAACTTCTTAAAAATCCTTAAATTGCTGTAGCTGACTCACTGTAATTCACCTGTCAGAGCCCTAAAAATATTTTTAAAAGCTCCCCCAGGGAAAATGGCTTATGCTGGGTTATCTTTCATTGATTTGTTTAGAGGTGCAAACCACAGCTTTTAGTTAAAGCACTGAAAGAGTTTTTACAGCCAAGTTTGTACAAAGGGTCCATTTTAGTTGAATGAGCACAATGGCTACATATAGAAAAGGTCAAAGGCCCAAACAAGAAAAATGCCAGAACTTACTTACAAACCTAAGTACTTCTTTCATTCTGTTAGACACACATGTAATTGCACTTGCCAGGTACTGTGTTTGTGGAGTCAAAAAACGAATTTAATTGCATCCGCATAAGGACAGATGGATTTAATGAAAGTTGGAATCAACAATTAAAATATTGTATTTTTAATTTGAGCTCCCAGTAGCAATGAAAGTTCTTTTGAAATGAGCCTGCAAGCATTTTGATGGAAGTTGCACCATGGCATGATATATCTTTGTTTTCCTGACAACCCACAGTTCTGTTATTGCCCATCATAGGCTGGCTTGAGGAAACTCTGAGAAGTGGTGGAGCTTTAGATCACCACTGGCTATGAACAGAGTCCATGAGAGAGTAATGAGTTGATAGTCAAGGCAGCAAATTGTCATGCACAACTGAATCAACAGGAATACAGTTTCAGCTTTAACACAGAGCAAGGCTCAAATCTCACATAATTTGATCCTCATAGAGATCTAGATGACTTAACTGCTCTTCCATCACACTCTGCTAGGGGTCAGGGGAAAAAAAAGGTTGTGTGCCTGCAAGATTTGTCTCCTTAGCATGTTATTGCTCAAGTTCTCAAAGGATAATGAAGCACAGTCTGTGATATTGCTAGGATCTTATAATTCCTTTCTGGGCTGAAATACAAATTTTTGTCTTTTGTCCTAAATTCCTAATTCAAGGTGATACCTCCACTGCCCACCAAGAGAGCTGCAGATGTGTCCTTCATCTTGGGGCCACAGAGGCAATGGAAACAGCTGTGTTTCTGCATTTGTTTGCTCAGAGCAGTAATGAATTAGAGGAAAAGGCGATTTGTCTGCTTGCTTTTCTTATTCTGGAGAAGTGAATAAAGAGAATTGGGGTATTTAATTCCTTTCAGAAAGTCTATCAAACTAGCAGAAACACTAATGAGGACAACTTTTTCACAACTCCACTCTCCAAAGAAGATTCTAGAGGACTTTACTCTACCTAGCACTGCTACTCTTCCCCATTTTGTCCCCCTACACTGTTTTGCCCCTCCAGCTGGCCCTTAACTGCCAGCTGGGCAGGTGACACAAGCTAACGAGGCAGCCCACAGGACACCTGGTGAACTTAAATCACAGTCCCTTTTACATCGGATTACCTACCCAAGTTTTAGCCTCCACAAAACATGTGGAAATGTAATTCTCTGAGATGCTGGTGAATACCTTCAGTGACTATCATAGAACAGAGTGACTGATGGCAATCAAACTGCATATCCCAGTTCCTGATGGATATGAGACCAGGGTGTTTTGTTTTTTAGAGAAAGCAGTTCTCTCTTGAAAGATCCATTTTCAGATACTTAGGGGTTTTGACAAGTGAAAATATTTGAGAAAAGGGATGAAATAAGCAGAAGTAAATTTCAGCGTCCTCAAAGGGCTCACGTCCACATTACAACAAATGCTTTAAGTATGTATAGTGAATGCAGAAATTTCTGACTAAGGGCTTCTATTTTTGTTCTCAGCCATACTACTTTATGGTTGGAACAAATCAATTTTCCAACTCACTCTACAAATAACCTTTCCTGCCTGCTGTCATCTTCATTTGCCCTCCAAACTACAGAACTAGCTGGAAATCTGCAGAGTTCCCAGCAGCAAGAATGCATTACTTCTCAATACTTTATCATTGTGAAGGTGAGCTGAAGAGAAAGAGCTCTGCTTCAGGTGACATTTGTCACTGTCAGCCCATTACGGGAACAAAGCATTGGAGAGGACAGTTGCCTAGCTCCTGATGGGAACAGGCTCCTGGATGCTGTAGGATGGCAGTCATGATCATCCTTCATGGCTGATAACTCCCTTGCCACACCTTCCCTTGTACTTCAGGAAAGCTGATACTGGATGGGCAGATTTGTTTTATAGAAACCCACGGAAAATTACAGAAAATGGAGCTCCTTTCCAGAGGAAATGGTTTTCTCCACCACCAGCTGGCTTTCTTAGATGACTCCAAGGCTTTAACAACCAGGGAACCCCATAGCACACTATCTTTTACTTTAAAAATGTATCTACACTGCACACACTTGCAATATCCATGCTCTTAGAGTAGGGCAGGAAAGTCTGCCTGCTCAAGGCGCTGAGTTATTGCTCTATTCTTTTCTCCCTGAGAAAGGCTGTGCCTATCCAGGTATACTGTTATTAAAAATGTCTCACCTGGGGACTGAAATCTACTCCTGAAAAGACTATGTACTCTGCCATTTCTTATAGCAAATGTTAAACCACTCAGTGTTTCTTTGTAATACCCTCTAGGGCTGAAGTGTTGTTCTCTTTTTTACCAGAGATGGCAAATGCATCACACTCCCTCATTTCAGGACTGTCATTGAGGGAGACAAGCAAAACACAGGAACTGAGAAGAATGCTCCTTTTTCATACTCCCAGTGCACACATTGTTCTGTGCTCCTCTGCCTGCAAAGGGAACAGTGCCAGATAGTTTATGCTGCAGGCTTTACCTGGCTATGGAACAGCTCAGGCCTTTGCTTTGGCATAAAAAAATAAATCATCCCGTGGTGTAACAGAGGTGAGCCTTCACAAGTTCAGACAGGAAGGCCATGAGAAGAGGATGGAGCATGAAGAAGGCAAAAGCAGGGATTGATCATTTAAGAGAGAGGCAGTATACCTCTCCACTTACATGATTTCCACCTGATGCTTTAGTAAGTTCTGGAATCTTGACTGCCCAGGCAGTGACTAATAAGGGCAATTGCACATCACACAAATTCTTAATGTGCCAGGGTTTTAAAACACATTACAACCCTTGTCAGTTTCCTTCCATGCCCATTGCAACCAGCCGAAACAACAAAGGAGGGGACAGTGGCTCCTGACATAGGATGCAAAGAACACATGATAGCAAAACTTACAGAGACAGCTGCCTGTGTAAAAGATAGCAGTACTCTGGAAAGGCGAAAGCCTCTTCTGATTTTCCCTGAGTTTTTACCAGCATGTTCAAACTCCACATTGGAAGAGCACTGTGGCATACCAGAGAAAGGTTCCCCATGACTGCCCTGGCAGACATCAGACACAGAAGGCCATCAGGACCAACATGTCTGTGGATGCTGGTTTTGTTCCAAAGACATCTGAAGTACGTGTAACACTCATTTCCACTGTCCTGGCCAAGGCTGGATCTCTGTCACACTTGGTTGTCCAGAGGGCTCTCAGGGCACCAGCTATGAAGCATGGTTTCCTCTGGCTGCTGAAATGGCAACACAATTCCTCTGCAGTTTCTAGTGCCAGTCCTCTAGAGCATGTCCGGCAACAAGTGAGCTCATATGACTTGAAAATCAGGATGAAATACCTCATCAATCTGAAATCCATTCTTCTGGGGTGCTTGTCTGGATGTAAAAAAAATCCCTCAAAACCCCCCCTTTGTTTTTTTAAGTCATTGACCTCAGAAAAACCAGTGGATAAATTATATTTTTCCTATGTCAACTGTTTGTTATCAGAGGAAATGTCCTCAGAGTCAGGACTTGCTGTTTTTTGTGTTTTATCTGTGCAGCAAATTCCATTAAGTGAAATCTAATGCCAAAGCTCTAAGATCTGCATTCCTGGGTAATGACTGTTTGGGGGGCATTGTCTTTGAATCAGGAGCAAACACAAGCTGATAAAACACTTGTTGGATTATTTAGTCATGCCATCTTTTGCTGGATAGCTAACACACACATACAAATCACTAGAGGCAAAAATATTTCCTAAGTGGAACATTGATGATTCCTGAAAGATAAAGCAATGGTCTCAGGCAAGAAAGCAACCCTACTGGTGATTAAGCTGTTCCTGACATACATAACAGCCTGAACAAGATCTCCTTCTGCCCCCTCAGAGTGAAAAATCTTGTTTGTACGTGGCAGTGTTGTGCAGCAACACACAGGGGGAAAGAAAACATCACCCTATTACATCTTCTCAAAAATGTAACTGTGGCTGAATGCTTCATTGCTATGCACCATGTAATTTTGTAGCAGCTAGAATGAAGCCTAAGAGTCTTCCCATCTGTAGAAAGAGATTGCAGAGCAAGTTGGGGCAGAACATCTTCTTGCTCTGCTCAGGGACCAAGAGTCCGACATCATTATCAAGCCTTGTAAGAGACTTTTTGTTAGGAAGGCACTGCACTGCTTGCCTCCCCCAGACACCACAGCTTGCTATACTTCTCTGACTGGAAACTCACCATTGGCACATTAGTGACCAGAAGTGAAGGGCTTGTCTCTTTCTTCCTGCTTCTCCCTCCTGTATCCTGTTATTTTCGGGATACAAGAGAATACATAGACTTAAGTATCAAACCTACTATTAGCCTGGTAGCATGACTCTGTAAAGACCCTCTTACAGCATTGCTGTTTGTAACAGAAACAAAGCTTTTGTTGTTTTTAACTTAAGGTTGATGAGCTTATAAAGATCAGCATCTTACTGTCGTGTTCCAGTTACACCCAGAAGGGCAAAGCAAGCTAAGTCTCTGTGTATAAACCGGAAGGAACTTAGAAGGTTCAAAATATACTCAAAAACGAGATTAAAACAAATCGAAATTGGATGTTGGTGCCAAAAAATTGGTATGTTTTATATAATAGTAAAACAGGCAAAGAGAAAGAAGGAGAAAAGAAAGAAAGAAAGAAATAGACAAAGAACTGTGGGTGGGGGGTAGGGAACAGGGAGAGGTGACAGGGGTTAGGTGGAAGCGTGTCACCAATCCAAAGGTCCCAACCATGTCTTGTTGCTCCCCTCCATCTGGTCTGCTGGTGGTGAGGGTCCCCCGTTGCTGCTGCCATGCCATGCAGCCCAACGCTACGCCACACTGAAGAGTACAGAATCCCGTGGATTAATACACACTTTGGGCCAGGTGGGAATGCCCACGTGCCTCTCTTGCAGGGGCCAGCTTGACACTGTCCCTTGCAACACTGAGGGTCTGTTGCATCATCTCTGGTGCTCTGGGGCAGGGTCTGTGGACCCCTTTGAGGGGGGCCCCTGTGATGGGCCATGTCACCCCCTCTGTCCTTCATGTGGATGCAGCTTCTCCCCGGGTGAGGGCCCCTCAGCTGGGCTCCTCTGCACAGTGGAGGACGGGCAGTCACGGCACCTCTGACCAGAGGTTTTCCAACACACACCCAAAGCCTCTCTCCCCCCACCCCTTGGTGTGAGGGTCTGTTCGAGCCTGGCAGCTGATAGCCCTGGGGCTGTGGCCTCCACACTGGAGGTGTTAAGCCTGTGCTCTGTGAATGTCCCCAGCCCAGAGTTGTTACTTTATCTTATCTTCATCAGCCAGCGGTCCAGGGCCTCTCAGAGCCCCATTCAGTGTAGTCCTCTCTTTTATAATACAGTTTTGAAAGTCCTTCATGAAAATGTTTGTCATAAACTATAGTATTTCAGTCTCTGACGCTTACCTGCAAGGTTGCAAAATATAGCTTGTTCATATGACTTGTTTGCACAAAGAGCAAGAACTGTTGCATTTGTTCAGACCTCACAAATGGACACAAGGTCCAGAGCTGCCTAATAATTGTTGAAATGCTACTGCAGCACAACTACCACGATGATCCCAGGCCTAATGGTGTTCAGGTTACACGACTGATACCTACATGGTCTAGATCCAGTTCTGAGACCAGAAGCAGACTGTTAAATTTTGCTAGCCACTAAATAGTCAACTAAAGCTCATGCACAGAGACAACAGAAATACTTCTTCCAGAACGGGGAAATGTTATGCTTCTCAATCCAAGACTGGGCCAGGTGCAGCCTTATTCATCAGTCTGCCTTACTGAGGTACATGAGGTCACAGTCAGCAACAGAAAACTGCCCTTTGGTTTCTTTTACAAAGAAACTGTTGTTTTCACAGACTACCTTCTCTGAGCTGCCAGTGCTGAAACTCTGTTACATAACAGGAGATGGAAAACCATGGATTGCAGCAAAATTTTAGTCTGCAATATCCATTAATTGACTACCCTTTCCTGAAGGCCCCAATTTTCTCTGAACAATGGCTCAAGTGCTATCAACTGGCTGAGCACACCTCTGCATGGTGGAGTGACTGCTCAGGTCTGCAGAAACAGCTAAGGAATACACCTCTGACTCTCTTCTGCTTTCAGATCAGATGCAGCAACTTTTTAAGGCAATGAATAGAGAGATTTTAGTGCCAGAAGAAAGAGGACAAGCTTAGACCTGTCTAAGCTTGGCACAAGCAAGCTGCCGAGGACTAGAGCAGAGCCGGAAAAGGTTACCTCTCTTTGGATCCCCAGCATAAACACTTGTCCAGCTCCTAAACAGAGTGCTCCTGTCTTTGCACAAGAGAGCACAGTCCTGTACTGAGCAGCCACAGACACATGGCAGCAATATGGGATGAGGGAGAGAGCAGCTCAGATCCTCGCCTTTATGGGTCTGTATCAGGTATGGGGCAGCAACTTCGGTCTTCCTTTCTCAGAGTGAAAAACAGCACTTCATGCCCTAGCTTACTGATTACTCCAATGCAAGGCTTCTGCAATGTTCCCTGCTGGAGCTGCTCATTGCAAGGTGCCTTAGCTATTGTAAGGTCAAGGGCTTTTGCAAACAGACTTCCTGCAAGTTGAAATTTGCAACTCTGCAGCCTGCCTTCTATTTGCAACTCAGTACTTTTTCACCCAAGATGCTGTGGCTGTATTTTGGAGATCCTCTGCTGGAGTGTTCTCTTTTTGTTGCTTTGCTGCTGTTCTCATGGTCTTGCAACCTTGACTTTGTGCTGTGATGGGCTCCTGCAGAAAGTGACTGCCACAAATCTGAGAGTTCTCCCTGCTTTCCCCATTTTTCCCTGCCTGTGGTTGCTTTGGTTTATACTTGGGAGCCCATTTTATGTACGCACAGAGATCAATAACCACATAGTGTGCAAGAGTCACACCTTAGCAAGGGGTACTTTAGTGTGCACAGCATCCCATAAGCAGGGAGAACCAGGAGGGAGTCTATGTGACTAATGAAAAGCTCTATTGTTGTGGTGAAGTATTACAGGGGATCATCTGCTGCCCTGGAGATAAAAACAGGAAGAGGACACTTCACTTTCCATTGCCTCTCTCCCAACTTGCTGCCAGAGAAATTTTTCTTGCTTTTCCTTTCTTTTTGTCTCATTCAAATATTATTTTCCCCCCAAAGTAATATCTGCCATAGTAGTCAATGCCTGTCAACAACTACAGACCATGCTAATAACTGTGCCTCTGTCTCAACATGCTTTGTGCAGGATGTTCTATGCTGTGTAAATGACAAAGCCAGGGAAATGACAGTCCTTGAGTAAAGCCTTGTCCAGGAGCCACTGCACTCATGAATTCATGTTTCAGTTCTTGGATTCCTCTGTGCTGCCTGCAGAATAGCAGGCACAGTCTGTGGGACAGTAGGGGATCCCTGAGGGTTCCTGGGGCTCCCACTATGTGACCAGTCATGCTGGAAATCTCAGTGCCTAGATCATTGAGATTGGGATGCTTGAATGTCTTAGGATATTGTATGTGTGTAGCAGCTCCAGCTGAGTGTGCTAGGTCCCTAGCCTGGCAGAAGGAATACCAGGCAAGCAGGCTGATGGCCAGAAGTCCTAAGCAACATTGTCATGCCCATGATAGAGTGGTAGCTGATGTGGGTTGCTACAGTAGATGCAGTAACACAAACCAGTTGTGATTCCTTTTTAACCAAGCCCAGTAAACCTGCTAGAAAATAATTGATCAACCAGCCAAAGTTCGTTAACTACAAGGGGTCCACAAAACACTGCTGCTCTTTCTGCTGTGTAGAGGTGTCACTTGCTCTCCTATAAGGAAGGCTCATGTTTGGGAATGTGAGTGTC
>NW_008238355.1:5485018-5497454 GCF_000691975.1 Corvus brachyrhynchos
GTGAGAGCTGCTGGGCAGCAGCTACTTTGTCTGGTTGAATGAATACAACTGTTTTGATGAGCTCTGTACCCACTGTTATTGTGAGTATGATTTAATTATTCATATTTTGTCATAGGCATTTTTAATGGATTAGGCATTTGATTTCCACACTGTCATTAAACCCATGCTCTGGATCCAGAGCACTCTGTCCTTCTGCTGACCTGCTGACTTGTCGAGCCTACAGGGTCAATGTTTTGGAAGAGACACAATTTTGGAAAAGTTAGGCAGCTCATTCCACAGTGGGTAGGAACCATCTGAGGCTTCATAGGTGTCAGACAAACACAGAAAACAGATGATGTCAGCTCCAGATAATGAGACAAAAAGGACTCACATCTGTTTAGAAATGCTCAGGGCCAGCTTCTGACACCCTGTGACTCTCCTGACTGCCTTACTTGTGCACGTGTGGACTTGGAAAAGACACTGGCAATATTTTCATCAGGAGGTACTCCTGAGAGGGGGGAGTGGACTGGTCTGGGCCCAAGTGCTACCAAAGTGCTAATGCTCCGGAAGTCCTGGGAGCCAGCATTGTCTGAAGGATTAGTACAGTAATTAACAGGCTCTCTAAACACCTCTGAGTTTCCAGAAGTTCAGCTTTAATGACCTCACTCCAGAGGTCGAGGTTTCCTGGCTAGACTACAGCCAGTAGAGGTTATTTGAACTTTATGCAGTTCAGCTAGGTAGTTTAATGATTTCAAAAACAGGAGTTTCCCTCATCACAGCATTACAGCACAGGATATGCCTGTGTGTTCCAGTGTGTATCTGCACTTTGTTACTGAGGCCAGCCTGGATTTCCAAGGATCCAGAAAAGCATTAGGCTAGCTTTGGGAATTGTTATGCAGGCACTGCCACTGGAACATGCAGATGGGCCGCAGGAAGTCTCAGGGTTCAATGCAACATTCAACTGGGGCTTTTCTTGATTGTGCAAATCTTGTCTCTTTCTTCCACACCACACCTCTCCCTGGCATCGTGGCAGGTCTGTGACGTGTTCTGGGGGTGCCTTTTATTCCTCTCCCAGCAAATTGCTCAAGCATGGCAGTGAGGTCACCTCATGGTTACCACTGGGTGACCACAGCTCTCTTTGGTCAGGTGGTGGACGGCAGCTGAAGCATGGCTCAGGACCAGGGAATCCTGAAACTTGCCACTGAGCATCCCTTGCCAGCTCCCCAGGGCAGGCAGGCAGCAGATGGGTTGTTATTGCCCTGTGCTCCCCCTTTCAGACTCCCTTTGAGCAGACCTCCTCTCAGGAAGAAAACCATGTAATCATAGGTCAGACACCACCTGGTTTTGGGTCTTAAGAGAAGTTGTCCCTGCTCTGACGAGGAGAGATAGCATTGCTAATGCTCCTGGGAAGGCCTCTGCTTATTGCCTGAGGGAATTCTCTAGCCCTCCCCAGGAGTGCTCCCCTTCCCCTCCTACTCTCTTTAACCTTTAATTGGTGGTTCTTTGTCCCAGACTATAATGGCCAGCAGTGTCCTTCTCTGTTTCATTCTCCCTGTCATTTTTCTGTCCCCTTCCCAAATCTCCTGGACTACAGCAAGAAACATGCATAGTGGTACTTAGGCTGGGGCAGCAGGCAAAGCCCATCCCAGGTTTATGGCTGTTAACAGAGGGTACATGGGCAGAACGGCTGTCCCATGCTCCTGGTTGGCTTCCATGCTGTCCTGTCCTGTCCTGTCCTGTTCCATGTGCTATCTCTGCTTCTATCCATCCACAGGCGATGGTGATCAGGAAAAGTCTGACTTGTCTAGGGCTAAAGCAGTCTTTCATTCCTCTTTAACACAACTCCATAGTATTTCCCTCTCTCTCTCTCTCTCTCTCTCGGTCTTCTGCTTTCCCCAGGCTCATCTCTTTGGGATGCCCTTCCTACATGTGGGGTAGGCTGGAGGAGCCCAGGGGGAGAGGCAAAGAGCCTGCCAGCTCCTCCAGGTGCTCCCCTTCTGTCATGCTGTTGGGGTCTGCCAGCAGGACAGCTGGTACCCTCAGCTGTACAAAGCAGACTGAGATACTTAGCACAGAGTCTGTCATCTTGTGCCTGAGGGTGAACACAAGAAGAGAGAAGGGGAGGGAATACCTCTCTCCACTGTGCACCTCTTAGAAAGAAAACCAGTTTGTTATGATGCCAGAGCACCAACCATGTTATTGCTTAATTTGGCTTTCAGGCTTTTTGCAAGGCTTACATCATAGCCTTTCAGTTCAGACCCATATGTTATCAGCTGCTAAAAGGACTAATCTTAAAAATATCTGACACCGTAACTCTCCGAGCTGCTGAAACAGTTTAAACAGATACACCATGCTTCTGTTAACACACTTAGACACCCATAAAAATGCTAGTCGCACAAATAGATAGATATTTTTCTGCCCCTGAAACCAAAGATTATGGCCAGTTTTGGGAGAGATGTCATCCTGAAACAAGGAATTAAATATAGGTTTTTTTAAGAATAGGAATAGACAAAAATTACCTTTGAAAAGTAGTTCAAATTTGACTCCCTCACCTACCTGATCATGTACTCCATCTGATACTCTGGGCTGTAGAAAATGGCCAATGTTTGATTGATGCCTTGCGTGCAAGTGCAAGTCCAGCCCTTCAAGGTATTCACAGCTAATCCCAAAGGCTGGGTAAAACTGTCTGGATTTCTGGCCCTGTCAGACTCCACTCCCACTGAGCCTGACATCATGGTGTATGAGAGATCTGCATTTTTCTTGTTTCTTTGCCCTTCTGTTTTGTCATGATCACAGGAGAGTTTTTAGTCTTTGTATATGGGTTTGTATCTCTGGTCAGTACACTTGCTTTTTAACTCCTTTCCTGTACACTTTCCATCCCAAAGTCCCAGCTGGGAGGTGCCACCAAGCTTATCTGCTGTATTTGTCTTCCAGGCACCAGCTCAGGACATTAGTGTGATTAATCCAAAGGGTGAGATTGAATTTAGCTCTCTGAGGTGAAAAGGAACCCCTCTACTGGGAATCCTGCATAAAATATGTCAGCCTGGGAGCTAAATGACAGCATTTTCACCTATAAACTGGTGGCCCCATCCAGGAAGAAACAAGCTGTGTAGCTGGCTATAGATAGTCTGCCTTGAATAGACTGGGTCTGTTCAAGGCTGGAAGGGAATATTCCCATCTACTTAAAGTGCCTCATCCTTAAGTCCCTCAGCGAGAGACAAGGTATGGGCAGATGCAAGGCAGCACAGTACATGCTGGATAAAGCAGATCCATCCTTCCCCATACCAGGCACTGGACGGATATCTAACAAGAAATTGCGTATTTGAAGAAGATAACTGAATCCAACCCTTCCACAAGGCTCCTAGAGGAGATGCCTTGGACAAAGCTAAGTTGGTGTCCTTGAAGCAATTTTTTATTGCCTGCCGTAGAACAGCCTGAGAAAGCTGACATGACTAAACAGACTAACACCTACTTTCCCAGACTCTCTGCCTCCTTTTAGTATGTCCTTTTTACAGGAGTCTTTGCAGCAAACAGACCATTGTCTGCTGGCCTCAGCATTACTGGGTTGAGTACTGAATCATTTGCATAATCCATATGTCTGCATTTATGCTGTTGGGACAGTGCTGCTTGAAGAATACACACAAGAAAACATTTACTATATTTACTATAGCTGGTAACTAGGTTAAACACTGGAGATGTAACAGATTTCTTTATAAAGATCTCATTAATTTCAAAATTAGTTGTCTGACACTGTTCAAAGACTGGATACCTCCCTGCATAAGACAGAATCAAGAGGCTACAGGGACTTTGTTGCAACTGAGACTATACCCTGGTTTTCCTTTTGTTTTGTCCATAACTTCTGGAAACTCTTACCTACTGCATTAATTTAGCCTTCAGCACACTTAATCTGAAATTGACTTTTCCTGCTCCCTCGCAGAGTTTTTAAATGCATGAATAGGACTGGATAGGATAGATCAGCATTAAAGCAAGACCAGCAATCTGATCAAATTTCTGGCTTACTCTTGTTGCCTACAGCAACACTGTCTACACATCCAGAAAATTACTTTCTAAGGGGCTGCACTTCAATGCACAGTTTGACTCAAAAAAAAAATTAATTAACCTTCTTGACTTTTACCTTGCTTAGGCTATTTCCCGCTTCCAGAAGTGTCTTTTATTTCTCTTCCAGTTGCATGGAAACCACAAGTAACTTAGCTCCCTCAACAAAAAAAGAAACCAGACAATACATTTCAACATGATTAAGGCCTTTATGTTTTCTAAGTACAGTTTCAAGTGACAAACTCTTAAAATTGCAGGTATGTCTTTAAGAGATGTTTTTAATAAAAAATTGCAACAGCTAGGGAACAAGGGACTTCCTGCTCCATTTTGTGCAAATCAAGGTAGGGAAGCAATAGAGTGTCAATGCTTTAGAGCAGCCTCCCCCAGCAGGTGAACTTGTCTGGGTCAAACTGTTAGCAGAGATAGAGTTTTTAGTAATTATAGCTACAACAACTAGTATCAGATATAAATGCTGCTGGGCTCCATCTCGTGAGAAGGGGTGCTGGTTCAGTAACTGTGGGGGACACAGGTTATTAATGGAGAAAATAACAGAGATGGCCAAGGGTCAAGGTGTGCCACTGAAGAACTCTCTACTTAGGTCTATCTTCACCTTTCACAGCGCCTGTCCCTGAAGGTCCTGTTCAGGTGGACAACTCCTGTCCTTGTGGCTAACATAAGAGGACTTCTCTGGCTGTATATACCAATTTGTTTTCCATTTGTGAATGACTGCAGAGAGCTGATGATCTGTGAGAACCTTTTCCATCCATGGATAACTACAGAGAGCTGATTGTCTGAGAGCCTAGCCGAGCCTCTGGGCTGAGGCATGGCCCATCCTATAGGCCATGTCACAGAAATGACAAAACTGGCAGTGAAGAAGTGCAATCTGGTGATTACTGTCAATCCTTGCAAGAAGGCCACAGCACACCTCGAAAAACCCAGTTTATCGACTCCCAGGGTCCTGTGGGGCAGCAAGAAAATGTTACCTGATTGGCTCCTAATCCCTCTGCAGGAACAAAATCGAAGTCCTCTGCAAGTGAAAAGCTGAATCAGCTGGGATAAAGCGTGGCAAGACAGCAACAACGCTTTTTTCCGAAGGTGCCTTGGCTGCACCAGCCCTGGAGTTAAGCTGAGATCTCAGAGAAGAATTAGATGGGCAAAAGATCAAAAGGCAACACTTTGTCCCCCTCTGAGTGTAAGGAACATTGTGTTGTTTTCTAGTGTGCTTGTGTTGTCTGAGGTCTGGGTAGAATCAGACCCAGACTAACCAGGACAAACATCAAATTGAGGATTAGGCTCAGCACTTAGGTGGTGTTTTAGAAGATAAATGTGTTTCTACTGAGAAGCAGCAAGGACACAGGAGTGCTCTAGACATGGCACAGGCCTGCTGCCTGGCACAGTGCCTTGGAGCCATAAGTGGACGGCCATATAAACATGCCCCAGCCCAGGAGTTAAGTTACTCTTCCTCCATTCTTAGAGTAAATGAGGAAAGGCTTCAGTTTCTGGAAGCCTACTGCTATTAATTGCTGAAATCCATTGTCATTTTGTTTCTGCTCTGGAGGGAAGCAGAACTCTTTCTGCAGCATGGCAGACTGCTTTAGTGACTGTTCTGTTTCACATTTATTTTTCTCCAGTCCTGATTGCACAGGGGTAACTTCTGTCATGCTCTTTCTGGCCACTGTACATAATTGTTTGCAATGGACAAGAAAACTGCTGCTTCTTCAACAGCAACGTTCTATCTAATGAAGCTGGATAATACAATAGTCCCATGTTTCATTCCTCCTCGTACTATTTGCTCTTGATGTCCAGCAAATGTGTTCCTGTTAACATAGGAGACAGGAGAGTCTGTGCACAGCCTCTCTAAAATTAGCTTTCTAAGAAATAATTGAAGTGCTCGTCCTGTCCCAGGCCACTGCACTCTGGCTGCAGCATGTAGATGTTAGGGGAATGAGATCCATGTGTGGGCTCAAAACAGAGCTGCAAGTCCCAGTTATTCAGCCCAGAGGCCTGTGGTGCTGTTCCTAACAGGGGTGGGGCATTCCTTAGTGTTAGAACTATACTGAATTTTTACTCTCTCTCATCAGCAAGAAATTTATGTCACTCCTTTCCAGTTATGCCTTCCGAACTGTTCCTGCCTTTCTTCCCCAAAGGTCCTAAATACTCACTGTTTGTCGGCTTCTTCTCCTACTCCACATGGAGATATACCAGCAGAATTACTAGGCAGTCAACAGAAAATGGGAGCAGCAGAGAGATGATCTTTGCTTCCCTGTCTTTGAAGCTGGTAATGGCCTATTTCACATACACTCTAGAAAGTCATGTTCTGAAGACCAGACATCATGGAACAAGACCAAACTCTATTACTGAGCACTCCAAGCAGCTTTGTTGTCTCTCAGCCACCAGCAGAGATATTTTCCTCTCCCTTTCTACTAATGGCACCAGGCTCAGATAGATTTCTGTTCAGGGTAATTTCAAGTACTGGGACATCACATGGGATTCGTATTTCGTACCTCAAACAGGCCATCTGCAGCTGAAACTTCCTGCAAATTAGCTGAGAGAGAACCCAAAAGTAAGGTAACAAACTTCAGCTATAACAAGGTTATGTACTACATAGCACTGCGACATGATCACTGTCACTTACATTAATAGAATTAGCAATCCTATTTTTAATCCCAGGCATTGAATTAGTGATTACTATTAGAAAAACAGTTATTCACAAGCTGCCAAACCTCTGCAGCTTTGTGAATGAAGGCAGGGAATATACATGATCTTTTGAGAGGCTTCAGAGTGCTCATCTGCACAACAAAACTGTGGTGATACTGAGGTTAATCAGCACATGCAAATCAGGGCTACAATCCTTGTAGAAGGTTTTCTGCTCCAGGGCAAATCATTGCTCTTCAAAGACCAAGAAAAGCACCAAAATTTCTCCTGGGAAGGGCAGGGGTGAAGACTTCATGCACTTAACCCAGTTCTTTTCATTTCTATGTTAAAAGCTAACAACCTTTTCTTCTTTAGGGACGAACAAAAGCATCAATAATTTGTAGGTAGGATTCTTTTTCCCCAACTACTTGAGAGATTTTGCACTTTCCCAAGCCCCTTCTCCTGAATCTGACCTCAGGCATTTTGCTTGTTTAATGCAATAGTGGAAAAGGCTGTTCCAGAGAGGCAGAATTCAGCATATGCAACATAGGTAATTTTGTACTTGGACTGAGTCAGATATCTTGGTGAGAGAGATGGTGTGTAATTTACTAGCCTGAGTACAAGAGTGAGAGGTAGGACCACTATGTTTAGCCACAGAGATATTTCAGCAATTCCTAGAAATGTCATCTGTTGAGCACAAGTCTGGCTAAGTAGCCTTGTAGCCAGTACATGCTTGGCTCTCTGCTATTTTGCTATCAGCAACAAAGGGGATAGCCTGTCCCCTTAGAGGGATGCCAGCTTACAAAATCTAGGGCACTCTCACAGAGAGATCAGACCTTTGGAGTTACTAAGGAGCCTTCTGTGAGAGTGTACATTTGGACGAGTGCAGTTATGTGCTTTAGGCAAAACAAACATCTTGCATGGGCAGTGGATAATATCCAGCAAGTTCTTGCCACATAGGTACTATGATTATCCATAGGTGGATGGGACAGCTGGTTATGGAACTGTAGTCACTGGACACTCATGTCAGTGCTCAGATGTACAAGGGTGAGGCTCCATGTTGGTAGAGGGTGAGTCCATCTGCTGTTGCGTGCTTTTAGTACCCCCAGGCTTTGAAGGACGCTAACCCAGCCTGCAGGCTGTGGGTTTCCGTTGCACTTCACCATCTCAGCTCCCACCCACTACCCCTCCAAGAAATCAGGGAAAACATTTGCTCTTTGGTGCAAGAGATTGTTCAGCTTCTAAGTCACCGGATGCCTCTGTTCTGAAGTAATTCTCACTACCATAGCTGTCATAGCAGAGTACTGACACAGTGTCTGGTTTCAGGCCAACACACAGAAAGTCAAGCTGTGCATTTGTTTCCTCCCCTGGCCTGGAAAGAGCACTACCGATACCCTGAGTGTCCCAGCTTGCTCCAGGGAGAAAGCTCTGGCTAAATGTCTTCAAGCCAAGGGGCTTCCCTGCCAGTGTGGGAGCACTTAACACCCCTGAAAGCAAGCTGCAGCCAAGAATGGCTGACCTTTGGAACCTCCACACATGCCAACAGCTTGACGCACTCAGCCGCCTGTTTAGAGAAATACTCTGAAACACTTCTGGAACCCTCAGGACAGCAGGTCTCTGGGTGACAGACTGCAAGGGGGCTTGAGCCTCTGCTCTGAAATTCAGCATCACCTGTTTCCACAGGCAGTATGATCCATTTCCCAGCACCTCAGTTTGAGATGCAGAGTATCTTGCTCAGTGTATGTGACAAAGCTAAATATGGACTCTTTGGGAAGGTTGTTTATCTTTTACTTCTGAGACAGAACGTCATAGCATCAGCTTTGTTCTGCTCCCCCGCATAAGCTCTTTTAATTTTTCAAAATCTAAATGATGTGGTGCATGCACGTGGGAAGGAGAAACAGACAAACTCAGCTCTTTTAGATCCTCAACCAAAAATCTTTTCAAAGAGCAGCCTGGAAGTAAGTGCTGACATTGATGATGTGGTCCTGGTGAAATACCAAAGAAGGAGCAGAAAGCATGCTGTTCTCCTGCAGCTGAAGACCTACTGCAATCACCTTGGGACCAAGCTGAGAGCTGTTCTGCTGCTGAGCCAGTACAGCTCTTGCCAGTCAAATGAAGTTGTAAGACAGAAAGTGACGTTTACTAAAAGTACCATGATTTCCGCATCTGAAGCCCTAGAATGGCAACTTCAACTAATGATGAGAGGCACAGAAATAATGAGATAAGCTCTGGACTGTATTGGACAGTAAAATGAAGAGCTGTGTGTAGAATCACTGTGATAATAATCCCATTACCTGGACTTTATGTTACCTGAACTTCAAACTTGTTACCTCAGTAATCAGAGTTCGGAACAGGTCATGTAAGTTCTATTTGAAGGAAGCTGGCACTTGGAAATGAAAGTAACAGGGTTACTGCATTAGAGCTCCTTTCTGCTATTCCATTGATATGACCCAGAATGTGTGATTTAGTACCATGACAACTGAGAGATTGATTATAAAACAGACACAAGATAGCTGTAGTCTGCCAGTTCTTATTTGGAGTTTTATTACTTTCAGCTTTATTTCATAATCATTAGCCATCAGATAAATACTGCATGTTTTAGTTGGATATGAAAGGATGGTGTGTGCAGATACTAAGTCGACAGAATTACAGGGCATTTTTAATTATTAAAATGGTTCATGTATCACTAGAATGGCATTATTTTGTTTTCTGGAGCTTTGATTAGGGGATGATTTTAAAACTGTGTGCTGAATTTCAGGTTCTTGGATTTATACTGTGGCATTCATGTAAGTGGCCTTTTATTTCCTAAATTTTGGATTACTGCTTTCACAGCACCAGTAGTTCCCTTTGCTTTTTCTAGGAATGCTGCTGTAGGCACACGTCTTCTCATATACATTGAGCAGATTACTGTCCATTTCTGTGGAGGATCTGACTCAACTCACCCTCAGCTTTGGGGCCTTTAGGGTGAGAAAGGGGAGCACAAGATGGGAATATCCTGAGGACCAGAACATGGGGCAGTAATTGTTCTTTGGAAATTGTCTCTCTTTGCCACATATAGAAGGCCCATTTGGGCATCTTTAGTGACTCTTTTTGCTGTTTGGGATTGAATCCATTGTTCTAGGGTTATTTCAATGAAATAAGAGGCACATGGCCACCCTTTACCCTAGCTGGAGTCCCCTTAATCTTCCACCATGCCAGTCCCTTCTCAGCTGTGGCCCTGTGAAGGCTCCTCTGCAATCTGTGATCCAGTTTGTCCAACTGGGGAAGAAAGGCATTCCCTTTCCATATCTTCACAGCTGTACAGGACAAATACCACCCTCAATTTTTCCTCTCTGAGGTGAAAAAGTGTTTCCTCTTGGGTGCAGGCAGTTTTGCAGCTGCTGAACGGCCTTGTCGTGACATTTTTTCCTTTCCTGTCACTGAGCATGCACTGAACATCAGGAAATCATTACACAAAATTGAGAGACTGTATATGTGTGTGTACACATAGAGAATGCATAACCCAACTGATGCAGTAAAGTGTAGCCTAAGTTAAAATACCTCCCACACAATATCTGCCTTCTGAAGCATGGCTCCAAATTGGCCATTACCAGAGTAATGACTTAATCAGTTGTTAACAATTGCTGTACTCCCTACCAACTGATGTGCATATAACCTTGCAAAGACTCCCTTGATACCTCCTCTGCTGCTGTCATCAAATGAGCTGGCCTTATTTCAGGGGTTTTCTATGCACTGCTGCCAGGGTTCCTCTCCAAGGCATTACATCCAGTGCAGGGAACTCCTGCTGTCTCCAAGGGGAAAAAACTAAGTGGAAATTTAGCAGCTGCCATTTACGTTAGAAGTCCAGTTTCCAACTAAGGTTGGTGCTTGGTTACCTTCTGGAGTTAAAACCTTAGACAGTAAGGTCTAGCTTTCAAGGAAATGAATTCCATTCATGCTGAAGGTTTTGTCTCAGGTTTTGACAGTCCCAATGAATAGAAAGTGCAGCACTCTAAATACCCTCTGGAGTCACTATATTGTCCCCAACCCCAGTGACATGACAACCTTTCTAGATGTGCATGGGCCTGATCTTGTTTTACCTCTTCCTTGCTGGGAGATGTGGAACTCTCCTTTAGTCCTTGTTTTCATGGGTGGAAATGGGAATATCATGACATTTGTCCTTCCAGCCTTAGTCTAGAGACATGTGAAATAATTTTGCAATCAGTAGAGCTTTTCTAAAGAGAGCTACTCTGAAATTACTCCAACAAAAGGTCATAGCATCAGGCAGGAGAGGCACTCTCGGATCAGAAATTCCCAAGGCTCCATGTTTGTTTGTTTTTTTTTTTTTTTGAAAGGTAAAATGAGATTTAGTCCTGAAAGTGCCATTGCCAAGGGTCTGTTGTCACTAAAGAAGAGTTATTAGGCTCATAACCTATGCACAGGCCATGTTGCTTTGCTTCTGCTGCACAGGTTAATCATGAGTGACTAACTGCAACATCTCAAGGCATTTGAGATAATTTTCTTCCCATCAGTTGTAACTGAGACAGAAAGAATTAACTTGGGGAATGCATTCTCCAAATCATGTGCTCATAACTGGGTGGAGTTGGCATGCTAAGAGCATACCCAGCTGCGGGCTGCAGAAATGAGAAGGGTTTGCTTGATTTTCCTGTAGTGTTCCCTGACGCCATCTGCTTCCAGACCTTGTGGAGAAGAGCAGAGGCAGAAGCTTGGCAGAGAAAGCCCATAGGATAAAGACAGCATGGACTGACAAACAACTTTTGCAAGGACAGACATTTGGGACACACACGGATGTGTTCCCTAAAGCCCTCTTGTCTGTATCAAATGTGGCATGGCGTCTTCAGTCCTGTTGACTCTGAGTGATTCTTATGGTACTTAGTTGCTTCAGAAATCCTCTACCTCCACTCCCATGCATGAAAGGCCAGTGGGGATGCCTGAGGAGGGTCTGTCTTCTCAAAGCAGTCAATTTCAACAGCCTGCAATGGAAGTACCATCCTTTTCTCTACAGTAGCACTGTGACATAATGTGCTAGCTTGGGCTGGCTCTGAGGCGACAAGGCCCTACACAGCTGAGACATTCAGGTGAGGCAAATAGCCTAAGCATCCAGCCTGCAGCCACAGAATCCCTCCACACGAAATAGAAAGATAGGGAAGTTGTCTGAGGGAAACTGAGATCTGACCAGCCCACCAGGTATTTATTCTCTGTGTTGAGAACTGGGGAAGAGGGAGGGTGACAGAAAACCCTTCCCAGTCATTCCCTCCCTCCATCCCTTCATCCCTCCCTCTGTTCCTCCACTTCTCCATTCCTTTGTTCTTCTATCCTTCAGTTTCTCCATCCATCCTCAGTTTGACATTTCATTCAGTACCAATAGGTAGGCCCAGGAGTACTAGCCCTGGGAACAAAGGGATGTGAAACACATCCAAGATGTCTTTGCTGCATTCCTCTCTCCGCTGCTCATGCCTAGCTTTCCTCCTCTTATTTAATGCTTGTTAACAGCAAATGACTTTACATACTTATATCATGTAAGCACAGCCAGATTGGATATCTCCCTTCTCTCCAAGAGAGGCAGATACTTGGAGAAGGGTAAGAGCAGCACCAGTATACACAATATTTCCAATTTATACAATCTCCACATGTTTTCAGTTCAGTTATTTCCCACATCTGATGTGGTTTTCATGGATTTAGTAATGCTCATTGGATTAATGCCTAAGATCTGGCCCCCACTATGAACCAATGGAAACTTTTAAAAATCCAAAATCTCTTGCAGCAA
>NW_008238355.1:5497465-5513878 GCF_000691975.1 Corvus brachyrhynchos
CTACACCTTACACGAAGAGCTCAATCCTTCTGGGAATATGGTTCCCAACACTTTTGATTGATTCCATTTCTTTGATTGGAAGAGGTACTAAACATCCAGTCCCTTCCTACCTTCTACAAGATAATTATGTTCCCACAGACCTTTGATACCTTCTCTCAGCTGTCCTTTCAGAATAATGATATCCAGCCTACCCAGTGCTCCCCAGACCTCACCAGCTCCAGATGTTTATTCACCTGGGTTGCCCTTCAAACCCTTCCCCATTATGCTACTCATTATCCTGAGACAAGAAGACCAGGACCACTCATGGTACTTATGACCTGCACAAATCATGAATTTATATAGTGGCATGGTGATGGCATCTAATAGTTCCTAGTATCTGCTTTGCTTTATTGACTTGCTGAACAGCGAGGTGACAGTTTTGTAGAGCTCCCAGAGTCACAAGACTGTGTCATTTCTGCCCCCCCCAACTCCTCCCCCTCCCCAAACCCCATCCATCTTAAGTAGTAATGGTCAGGGTAGAGCTAATGATTCTAACTTAAGAAACTAAAAATGTATGTAGGAACAAGAGTGCCTGCCAGACACCTCTGTAGGGAACAGTCAGAAATCTCAAGGAACAGTGGTCCACAACAACAGAACAAGACCTTTACAACGTTTGGATACAGAAAGATGGTAGCTAGTGACCTGACACAGTCTGCTGAGCAGCTGGGCCAGGGCCAAACATAAACAATTTAATCCAGCACCTCTTTTACTGAAAATGAATAACAAAACCTTAATAAATCAACAATTACTTATTGCTGTATTTGGGGTAATAAATTCTTTAGTTTATCAGTAGCTTGTGGCTTCCATAGCATGTTCTTTGAACAGTTTGCCTTTCAGTTACATCCCCTTTCTCTCCTGAACAATAAATTAGCATTCTTTTTTTTTTTTTTTAAAGGAAAAGAGGGGAAAAAGAGGATATATTACAATTTTTTCAAAGCAAAAGGAAAAACGCAACATCTTTTTGACATATATCTTAAAATAATATGAGGATAACTTTCTCTGTGTGTTAGATGCCTATGCATAAATAATAAAGGACGTTATGTTATTTACAGTGTTACACAATAAACTAAGAGCGTCTCATTTAACACAATATCCATAAAGACAGTAAATAATGAAAACATCCACGTATGTACAAGATGTATTTACAATAGAATAGAGAATTACAAGTGATGATAATTGGCCATGTTCTTTGTCTGCCCTTCTCTGCAGCATTTCATAGGTGCTTGTTTGTTTCTTACTAGAAGTAAGTCCCAGGTGATGGTAAGGAGCCACACTGCAGGGCCAAGAAGTGCTCAACAGGCTGAGAGGTGTGTCCTTTGAGGAGACACCAGTCTGCTATCCTGGATGCTCAGGAAACTGCTTGCAATGTGTGTGAGAGAAGCAGGGAGATGCAGCACTGTTGTTTTGGAGTATTGGAAAGAAGGAGCTTTCCTGTTTCCCTGATAAAGGCAGTGATTGATCTCTTAAACCTGGGTGTGTTGGGGTGGCTCAAGTGAGGAAGGGAATAACTGGCCAAAAGGAGGGAGTAGGCTTTTCTCTGTTACATGAGAACCTCTATGGAGCTGTAATGAGTTACACCCCTTAAACAGGCAGGCTGTACCAGATTGTGCACAACATGATCCAGCTATACACCCTTGAAAGAAGCCTTTTATCCTGGAATAATTCCTGCATATAAACACATACACAGGGAAAACTCATGGCTCAAATTAAATGACATGGAAATAAATCAGGACGATCTCAACAACTCTGCCACCACTGGAATATTTCTCCCCCTCTTCAAAGTATGTTTCTTCTTGCCATGACTTTCAGCCAAAAAGCTGGCAAGGATTACACAGTGATGGCTGAAGGGTGTTGGGACAGCCTAGCTCAGAGGTCTGGGTAATGAAGCAAATATCCCCAACAGGGGAGCTGGCCTTTTCCATAGGCACTTGCTGGCTCTGCTCCATGCTGCTGCAGCCTCCAGCCCCTTGGCCAGCAGGAGCTGGCTGCAGCTCACCAGCAGCACCTGTGGCCAGGTAGACTCACTAACTTCTGGGTGTGGACCTGACTGATGCGAAACACCTGCACAATGTGATAAACACAAGCTGAGAGGTTGAGGGTCTGTGTCCTCCTCCTGCTTCTGTGAGTGCCAAGCCAGGGCAATTCCCCAACTCACTGCTGCATGAATTGTGCTGTAAGGCTGGGTTCTTCACAAAGATCTAAGGGCTTAGGCAGCCATATCCCCAATTGTATTTTCTTGTTCTTAGGTCCATGTGAAGTCTCCAGCCTAGTTTCATGGTTGCCCTATAACACACTGCGTATGTTCCGAGGGGGAGGAAGAGCAGGAACTGCACAGCGTTTTGACTTTGAGGCACTGCAACAGAAGAGGTGTGGTGTTTTTCCCTAGACCTATACCAAATAAATCTCACATGCACAGCTCCCAAATATGGAATTGCTCCTTCATTTTGTACTGTCCCTCAATAACAACATTGTCAGTAGTCAAATAATCTACTCAACTTCAAGGTATGTTCCCTTTCCATTCTGATTAATCTGTCTGGGCTGTTACAGATATTTCAATGAGAGCTCGCCTTGTGGGTGATATATACCGGAGGAGTTTACAAAAGACCTGTGTTATAATCTCTATTCTGCCACTAAGATGGGTGATTTTGGGGCAAATCACTTGTTTCTCTGCCATTCTTTTTCTGTCTCATCTGTTCTACAAGGTCTTTGCAGTATCAGAGGCCTTCCTGAAAGGACAGATATTCAAGAAATTTCTGCCCCCAGAAACTCAACAGTGCAAATCTTTTGGACACTCATGGCCTTCATTAGGAAAGCCCACCTGGCCCTCTGTACTACTGAGCTGCAGAGTTACCAAAGAGGTGACTATTCTGCTGCATGGGATTGCAGATAAATAGGCATGAGAAAAGGGATGAAAATGAGAATATGGTGTCTAGAATTTGTAGAGAGCTTTTGTTTCAGTCTGCAAAGGCAAAGTATGTTCAAGTACATGACAGCTAGGGAAAAATGGCAAAGGGGACTTAAGTCCAGACAGTATGTATTTGCCATCTCCCATAGATTTCTCAAATAAGCAGTGCCATTTTAGCCACCACATAGCCCAAAGCTGTGCTAGTTTCCTAGCCTTTCGGTTCTACCACTAACATCCTAGTGGACAACTTTGTTTCCTATACTAAGGTTTTTTTTGTTCTTTCTCTGCTGAATCTGGTGTTCAGGTAGACTCGTGTGTGTTCTTACTAATGTGATATGGTTATTATTTATACAGTGAGGAACTCACTGATTTTTGTCATCCTGGCAAAGAGCTTCTTTTGCTATACTTTGCTTTCAGGTCTCAGATCAAAAGGACACCTTGTTCAGCAAAATTCTTAGGCACATGCTTAAGTTTTTGTATGTGCTGGATGTGTCAATGACAGTCTAGCACATGCTGAAGGTAACTTTTGCTGGGATTAGCATAAGCATATGCTTGAACAATTTACTGAGTTGGGACTTTAGTTCCTCAGGTTTGCATCTCACAAAATTTCCTTGATGTATTTCTTTTCATTTAACTAGGACCAGAATGTGGCCCAAAGGATGAGTGTAGTTTGGCTGAAATTCTTTTTCTCTTGACAGGGCTCTTGTTTAGAGCTCAGTAATACCTGTAAAACATATGTTCTCATTTTCAGAATCCCCAGAGTCTAGGAAAAACATTTGTTTTCCACATCAATCCTGAGTCAATGCTGTGCCAACTGAACACACAACAAAAAATCAAAAGTATAGAAGAGGCAGAGTGACCCTGACTAAACTGATAGGAATTCAGTGCAAAAGAGGCCATTTGCTTCTGCCTGTATGGATGCATCTGCTCCAGCGCTGACAGCTTCCTTGTTCATTACTAGTCAATGACTTCAAGACTGTCACTGGCTATGCAAACACTGATATCAAATAGTCACACATGGGTTACTATGGCTGTAACCCACATGGTGTGCTTGCCTTCATAAATGGGCTCTGCATCAGCCTTGCCTCTCTCAACCCAAGTAATGGAGTCAATAAAGGTGAGTGGAAATAAACTCCATATATTTGCTTTGTCCTTCCTATGTGCCTATACTTTTTAACCATTCAGCAAATCAAGTTCTTCCCTGAAAGGCCTTTCAGTGTCCAAGAGTAAGCCTTACTCCAACAGCAACTCTAAGAAGGTATTGCTAGAAGCTTGTCAGGGTTCTTTCTGAGGAAGAGAAAAAGGGGAAGAAAATTGAGGGGAAACACAAGAATAAATCATGTATTAGAAATCAACATTAAAAAATAGAGGTGAAAACTGATTGCACTTTTATTAGTGGCATTTGTTTTCCAGCTAGATGTCTTCCTTGCTTGGTTACAGATATCTATTATATTTGCCCCATTAACATAAACTAATATAAATGCTTTCTTTTTTTTCTTCTTCTTCTTTTTTTTTTTTTTTTTTTTTTTTTTTTTTTTTTTTTAAATAGAGTATTGGGTTCAAAGCCTCAGCTAACTTAAACCCATTTCCTAAGGGATAACTAGAACAATTCATATCTGGAAAATAATGAAATGGCAGCTCCTAGTGATTACAAGCTGACCTCTGAATAATAATATATTTGGTTTAAAATCACAGTATTACTTTCTTTCTATAAGTAACATTATTTAATGCAGGTTGGCGCTTTTTTTTTTCTTTGTATGTTTTTTGTTATCCTGCTGTAATTAATAGTAGCATGCTGTTGGATCTACTATTATCCCAGTGCTCAAAGAAGCAAACCTTTTGGCTGGCAGAGAGCAGACAAAACTCATCTCATAGACGGAAAGCAAATAAAAGTTCTCATAGAAGAAAATTTTTTTGTTGGGTTTTTTTTTTACTTTTTTATCTTTTTTTTTTTAAGTTTTTTTTTTCTTTCTGACTCTGTGTGTGTGTATATGTGTGTTTTTCTGGTGGAGTAGGGTGGGAGTGCCATTACAGGGCTTTCTGATTTGGGGATTCTACAGCAAGCGACCAGAGGGACTTCTGCAATTCTTGCAAATCATACATCCAGTCATTATAATGCAGTGCACAAAAAAGCTAGGACAACTGAGGGCTAAAAGGTTTTGCAAAATACTATGGGACAGCCATCATTGTAACTGTACAAAACTTGCTCTCAACTTAACATAACATAAAGGCACCATTGATATCTTTCCCCATTTTTGAAATACTGTAAAAAATTGCTACATATGGCACATAACACATTTGTACATACGTATATTTAATTTATAAAAGTTTTTTTTCCTCTCCTGTTTTCTATCAGCGGAATTGCTAAAATAAAATAAATTGTTTAATTTAAAGGTGGAATACTTCATTATATAAAATAAAGTTTTACATGTGAATCTATGTGTTTTATGTTTTATACAGCAATAGGGTCTTGGTTAGCTATCACACTGGACAACCTTGCTTGCAACTCTTCTGGTGTGGAGAAGCGATTTGCCGGGTTAGTCCTGGTTTCAGCCAGCCGGAAGGCAGTGGCTGGCTCCAGACTGGTTGCCCCGGGGTTCGGTATGCTCAGGAATGGTGTATCCTCGCCTATTCGTTCCTCTTCGGTTTCGGTCTCAGAGCTGCCGCTCTCAGAGCTTGTGTCAGAGTCCACTTCCACCCTGCTGGAAATGTGGCCATTGGGCTTTGTTCTTTTGACCCTCCGGCTGTTGCTGAGTTTCTTTGGAGGCTCCTGTGCTGGTTCGTACTCCTGCGTGGTCTCGTACTCCTCATCCTCCACAATCCGCAGAGGGCTTGGTGGCAGGCTGTTGCTCTCATGGGTGGCATTGTGTTGAAAGGAGTTGAATTGCTGAAGATGGTGGTCATACTTCTCATGTAGCTGCAGTGGAGTCACCAGGAGCAGTGGTCGCTCCTCTTCTATGAAGGGACTCACCGCCACTGAAGGGATCGAGACGGTCAAGCTGGAAGCCGGTGGTGACATTGTGGAGGGGCGGGACTTGGGAGAAGTTGGAGTGTGAAAATCAACAGGTGACATGCGAGCTGGTGTGGTCATAGCTGAGACATACCTGAAGGAAAGAGATGGGGAAAGGTTGCGAGCACAGGAGCAGTGGTGACCTGTGAACACAGCAGCTCATGTGGACTGGGAGAGAAATGGCAGGGATCCCTTAAGATCCCCAGCATCCTCACACAGGGCTACTTAGGAAACTTTCCTGTTGCTATTAATCCTATAAACTGCTGACTTCTGGGACTTTGGGCAAAAACATTTGAAAGCAGGAGGAGCACAGCAAAACTCTGAGATCCCAGCCATGGAGATGCCGTAAATTTTTTGCGAGAATAACTTTCTGGAATGAATCCAGGAATGGGATTCAGAGACAGACAGGCTGCCAGAAACAAAATGCATTTGCAAGTATTTTCTCAAAATACAAACAGCTGCTGCACTTCTGGAAGGATTTGACCAGAATCTGGGGTACATGCAAACAGACAGGGGAAAGAAAGGGAAGGGAATTGAAGGACAGTCCTCTTGGGGCTTCACCCTCTTCTGGCAACCAGACTGTCTCAGGCTAAGGAGGAAAGTAATGTTTGGATAAAATCTAGAGCCAGATTCTGCTAATTTTAATCACCAAGGATAGTCAGAGAAGCATTTGTAGCACCATCCCAGGAATTTTGTGCTGTTGCACTCCTTGGGTGTTAATTACCCTGGCTGGTAGGTCTATCTGCAAAGAAACAGAGAGTATCATTTGTCCTCATATGGGAACAAATTCTGAAAGACAGCATTGTCTGGCCTAGTGTCCATGATTTCTCTGCAAAATATGTCCCTGTTCCTGTGGGAAGGGTAGTGGTCAGAAGTGATTTCTGAAAATGAAGCTCAATTGCCATTACAGAGCTTGTCCCAAAGAAACAGAACAAAAAATGTAAGACTCTCAACTGGTTTGAATCAGTAGACATGCTATGAGGTCATGTGGATTCATGCCAGGTGAGGATCTGCCTAAAATCACTTGATCAAAAGCACAGTGCCCAACATGGTCTGGCTTTACTTTTATTCTTATCCTAAATTCACCTGCCCGAATTTCATCTGTGTTCGAAGTTAAAATCTTTCTAAGCTCCATCTCCTACACAGGCCCACTGAGAAAAGCTACATGTCTATGATTGAAGCAGTTAGTTTTTCATTAGTGGTTTATTTATCTGAGCCTGAATTTACCAAAATAAATCTGAACCCAGCTTTCTTATCCAATCTATGACTCAGTTGCACATATTACACTTGACAAAAATGGAGTTATGGGAAAAAAGAGAAAATGGGAGACTCTGGACAGATGTGCAGTAGCGTAAATTGATTTCACTAGAGGCACATTGATTGCACATTGATTTACATGAACTGAGGAGCAAGAGAAAGGAAAAAAAACAAACCTGGAGTTATGCATGGGAATTAATCAAGCTGGTTGAGCAAAGGGTAATGAATAGGTCTGTGCATTGGATGAATTAAATAATTTTTTCTCCTTCCATGAGTGAGCTTTTAATCCCTTTCACATTTTTAAATAGGCATTGTCTGAAAAACTGAAGTCTTTCTACTTTCCAGCTGGTACAGTGTTTGGTATACGTCTTCATGACATACTGGATTTTAGCTAAACTGGTTCTGTTAATGCATTGAGTTGGTTAAATGTGTTCAGTGTACTGTGCATGCTTCCAACAGTGTCAAGTTACTCATACTGGAGTGTTGTGCGTTCACACATTTCTGCTGTATTCCCCCACACCATAACAGGGCAGTGCTAACTAGCTGCTGTCTGCGATCTGAGGCTGGAGAGCTGATCTCGTGCAGCTCTAGCTCATCCTGAAAGGAAGGTTAAAAGGCGATTGATTTATCCAGCTTCATGGCCAACTATGCTGGCTCAGTGAAAGGGGATCAGAGTGTATACATGGCCATCCAGCAAGCATTAACTAGTTATATGCTGCCAGCTTCATCATACAGTCCAGCCTTTTGTGCAGAGATGGTGTTTTTTGATCTTCTCTCCTGTAAGACAGCTCAGGACAGCCAAGATAAAACTGCTTGTGCCCTCTGCTTGTGTACACAGGTGGCAGGGCATGGGATCCAGCAGATGAATGGGGTAATGCAAAAGAAGCCCTCGTAATGTCTGTTCAATTTCATTTGAAATTTGAGGGAGTACAGCCTTGATCTACCAGTTCACAGTACAGCAACATTTGATGGCTTCAGGAAGTAATCTGTCAGCTCCTACATTCCTTTATGTTTCTGAGTAATTTTTAGTTCCAAGTAACTCTCATTTTCTCCCTTACATACACACACACACACACAATCCATCTCAGGAACAATTGGCTGTGTATTTCCTGCTTGCTAAAAATAGATGAGGCCTGCAATTAATGCCCAGGGAACTATCATCTCCCATGTTCCAAATTTCTGATCGCTTCAGGCACAGGCTAGGCTGTCAATGCCTGATGAATTATTACAGAAATGTTGCTGCTTTTGACCTATTGTACAACCTTCAAGAGACACAATAATTGATGAAATGCCTTCTTTCTTCTCAGGGAAACAAAAAAGAATATGCTCCTCCCCGCTCCCCTCCTCCCCCCCCAATGAAATCTAAACAGTTCATATTAGAATGATGTTTTGGGTGTCCCATGCAATGCAGGCAGGCAGCAAGAATGGTCTTCACTTCCCACATGCAGATGCCCAAATACACCAAGCTCTAATACTCACCACTGGCAGGCGTGTGGCCATGCATCCTGCTCGATTCCCAGGCAGGAGACAACATGGTATTTACTGTTACAGGTCCTGATCCAGCAAAGCACTTAAGCACATGCTGAGCTCTACCCATGTGAGTAATCTTGCTGATTTCAGCGGGCCTACTTGCACGATTAAAAGATAATCTTGTCAAAGTGCTCTGCTGAATTGGAGCCATGGCTGTTTATGTCATGTGAGCCCTGTATCTTCAAATTAAATTCCATGGTAAATAACACGTAACTTTTAACAAGAAAGCTACTTTATTATCCTTGGTGGTACCACACTCAGGATCCTTCCTCAGTGGGCCCTCTTCCTGCTGCTAAGCAGTTTGTGTGGCAGAGTGAGTACCACAGAAATGGCATTTCCTGTACTGGCACATTTATTTTTCTGAAAACCACAGTTTACACAACTCAGTGTCCTTAGGGATTGTCTGGCTGCATTTCTGACATCATGGACACCCTACAAAGCCAAATCCCTTGTGATTTCGAAGTGCTCAGAGAATTGGTCCATAACCTTTTGCTTTCCTTTTCTTCTACCTATGATTCCTGGGAGCAATGCTCTCTTTAAATGTCTTGTTTCTTCTCAGTCTTTCTTTTGCTATTCTGGGGCCATCTTGAAGTAAAATGCTAGTGTAAACCTGAGAAGGATTTTTTCAGTAAGTTTTTTTGCAACTGATGCACTTCTAGGCAGACCTTAGGAACTGATGAACCAGCCTTTTCAGAAAAAAAGTTACTTGGTTGGAAAACTCCTGGTCAGCTTCATTTATAACTATTCCTGATTTAATAATGACCCGAGTCCTTCTGGCTTGCACTTTGTGTTCCTTGCTTTCATTTAATAAAACGTTAAGGGGACTTTTTAAAGGGTTTAGGAGCTGGAATACTCCAGAAAGTAGGTGGTGGCATAATTTCTATACTGCTTAGGAGTCCTTAGTGCCCTCCATCTGTGGATCAATACATTACTTTCTCCCCACAAAATCTCTCAGTTTTCTCACTTGCATCTTCTAAGAAATTGGTAATTGGGCAAAGTTCTGTTTATACTTTACAATGGAAATTTCTGACTAACTACTCCAATGGAGCTTTTCCAAGTGTGAACTGCTGGCTAATAGGACTAAATCCAGTAGAGGCAAGAAGGGCAGAAATGCTTTTGGTAGGCTTTAAACTACTACTAAGCTCTCCACCTTTATGAATAAGGAGATATATGCCCTACATGAAGAGGTGCACTGTTGCATTTTCTCCTTTGCCCCCAAGCTTTGAAACCATCTGGGAAAACACCAGGCCTTGCCAACTGAAAGCAGTGAGGTGGTGTGTCCTACCTTTCACTGTGAGGAGAGTCTCGGTAGGAATCGGGGGTCTCTCTCGCATGCCGGAGGAAGCTGTTGCCTTCCCGTGGCCCGCCAATGCCATTGAGGCGGCCCCGGGGCCCTGCTGGGCTGGTGTGCCTGCTATTCTCCATGGAAGAGCTGATGAGCACCGAGTGGCTTTCAGAGAGGATGCTTTCAGTGTGGCCATTACTCCAGCTGGAGAGCAGCAACCAAGAAAAGAGAAAGGATGAGTGTGAGAGTGGGCTTTGGTGGCAAATGTGTACGAGCAGAAGCCTACCCAGGAAAAGAAGGGTTCTGTTGTCACACAGGATCTGCAGCATAACCTTTGGGTTGGTAACTGGGGTTGCAGAGTTTAGTGAATTGTATGAATCCACAGGCATCAAGGTCATTTTGCTTGTATCGATAAAAGGAGAGGGAAGGAGGGCTTTCCAGTCATCAGAACTGTCACTGATTTAGCAATTTGCATATACTAAAATTCACTGTGACAGTATTGGAATGCCATTCAGACAATAAAGGTCTTTGTAAATGCCTGTGAAGATAATTAATTAGGTGATATGACATCAAATACCATTAGTCTTAAAATGAAAACACTATGAAAGGAGCATAAAACTTCCCTGGTTTGTTGTTTTACACATCTTTTTGGTTTTGCAACAGCAACGGATCAGATATTACAGCTGCCATTTGCCTTCTACCTCCAGTACCTGTGGCTAGGTGTCTGGGTGACTGTCACGGAGTGATGTGTTGTTGAGGTGTAGTGGCTTGTAGAAAACGAGGTCTCTGTTTCTCGCTCGATGACATGCTCACTGGAGATTACATTTTTCGAAATGTACTGCTGAAAAAACCCAGACAAACCTCAGGTTTACAAACTGTAACTCACAGCACATTTGTATACATAATTGCCAATCCCTCCTTCTCAGATTTCAGTCTTTTACATGTGCCAAAGCACAAATTTTTTCACTTAAATACATGCAGAAACCATACCAACACACATACTGGCACATCCATATACACTTCTGTGTACATAGCCCATCTAGACTCAAAATAGAAGGAGACAAATGAGGAAAGTAGCAAAGGTCTGCATCCCAATCAAGCTATAAAAACATATCTAAAAAGGGAATGAGAAGTCCCAATAGACAGAGACGTGGGAAGGCAATGCCCCTTTACCATCAGCTACACCAAAAATACTACTCTCTGATGGAGGAGACGGCAGTAGTTTGCGGTAGCAATTTTTTCTGTGTGGAGAAAGCCAAGAGAAATCAGTCCCCAGCCTCCAGCAGGTAGATGTTTAAAAGCTGTGGGGTGAGCTTTCCTGTGGCACTGGTAGCCTAGGCTGAAACATGGGCAGTGAAACCTACATTCACCAGCTGGACGTTATCCGGCGGTGGGTTGGTGTGGTGCGGCCCGTTGGCCATGTTCATCACATTGTTCCTTTCCGAGCGCAGGCTCTGCCGAAGGCGGTCATGCAACTTTTTCCTCTGCTTCCTGTGCACGAAACACGGAAATGATTTTAATAGACAAAAGGAAAGCAGCTGCACCTTTCAGCATATTGATGTTGGTGATAATAATATAACATCATTTTTTTTGCCAGAATTTTCTCCACTGCTGCTAGAGCTCAGAGTAACTCTGAAAACCACAGGTCTAATTGCAGCTGGAGCTGTGGGGACCTGCACAGGGGGAAGGATATTTGGGATCCCTTCCAGGAGTCAGCAGGACACAGAGGGATGGGAATAAGTGAGAGAAAAAGGGAAGCTATTTCTAAGCAATGCCCTGTCTCAGGCGGAGCTCTTTTCTGCACTCAGAAAGGAGGGGGGAGAGATTTTAACCCAGTCACCTTGACACCCTCACAAGGGCCAAGGCAAGGTTTCTGACAGCCCATTGAGTTTTGCCTCTCTGTTCATTGCATGGAGTTGAGGTGTCTGTGCCTCAGGGCTTGCTTGCAGACACTGGAACACGGTCTTTGTGATGTGGCAGTTACACATTTTTTTGGTGCGATTCATCCCTTACCTCAACAGTGTACTTCAAGTACATAAATGTGTTAAAGAATTGAAGAGCGCAGAGGAAGCCTCAGAAATCCAAAGTGAGAATATATGAGACAGGCCTGAGCCTGCAGACTTCCTGGCAGCTCTGGAAGGTTTTGTTTCAGCAACATCAGATTTGCTCTGGAACCTAGTGATTAGCAGGTGGATGCCATGGCTGCTAATGCATTTAGTAGAACTACCCATGTACTAATGATATGATCTCTGGCTGACTTTGATGCTCCTACTGTTTCCTGTCCTTAGCTGCTGTTTCCCCACTTGCTAATAACATGTAAGTCTTTTGAGGAGTGGCTGGGGGGGGTGGGGGGGGTTTGCCTGGAGAAAAGGAGGCTCAGGGGTGACCTTATCACTCTCTACAACCACCTGAAAGGAGGCTGTAGCCAGGTGGGTATTGGCCTCTTCTCCCAGGCAAGTAGCAACAGGACAAGAAGAAATGGTCTCAAGCTATGCCAGGAGAGGTTCAGGTTGGACATCAGGAGAAATTTCTTCATGTAAAGGGTTATTAAGCTTTGGACTGCCCAGGGGTGTGGTGGAGTCACTATCCTTGGGGGTATTCAAGAAATGGTCATGGCACCTAGTGACATAGTCGAGTTGATAAGGTGGTGGCCAGTCAAAGGTTGGACACAATCTCAAAGGTCTTTTCCAGCCTAAATGATTCCAAGATTCTGTAATCCTTCCAGCCCTCCTCAGAAGAAATTTTCGGAAGATCATTACAAGCTGTCAGCAACAAAACTTACAGCATAGTAAAACCTGGCACTGTGAAGGCTATGCAGAACACACTAAATAGAACACCAAAATAAATAACGAGAGAAAGGGCTATTCAATTTCAGACTTAATTTATCAATATTACCCAGTTTTCTCTCATTACATTGGAGAACTTCCACCATACTGTCACAGAATCCAGGGCAGTGAAGGGAGGATGCAGGCTCCAACACACTGCGGAATGCATATGACTTTGGCTGTGGCAAAATCTAAAATACTTAAAACTCCTATGCCGTATGCAGAAGTGCAGATAGTGTTGGCAGGGTAGGACAGCATAAGATATAACTACTTTCAATCCTGTTTTGAACTCAAGGGGACTCTTCCAAGCATTACAAAAAGGAGGAGTGAGGGAGGGCAATAAATATGCTGAAGCTTGACAGCCATGAATGCTTAAAGACAATGAAAACATGACTTTACACACAGTGTTTTACATATTTTCTCTGTGTATATGTGCCTGGGTAGTGGAAAATGCTTACTTTATGTCACATCACATGAATGGCATACGCAGATACATCTGTCTTGGAAATGCTCTTGTCTCAGAAGGATACAGTATGTGATCCATGTGGATTTTGTGCTTTGAGGACAACCAGGCATCATCTTAGGACATGTAAGTAGTTAAGGTGTATAGAGAGTGCAGTGCCAGGAGACATTTGAACTACCAAAAGACCTGCTGGGCTGAGAAGCAACATGCAAGCAAGGTTTTAACTCAATTTCACAGCTCCCTTTAATGAGACTCTGGAGACCTTGGGAGCTGAGAACAACCTGAATTCCTTTACATGGTAGAGAAAGTGAGTTCTAGAAGGAGTTTGAATTTGTCTACTATAGGACTGAAATCCTGGCACATGTAACCTGGGAATCCATCCCCAGAAAACCGCATTACTTCCCACCTTCAGTGACCAATGCATTTGAATTTGCATGCTTCTATCTGTGCTATTCATCTTCTAGCAAAAGGACACTAAAAAAAAGGAAATTACTCCACAAAACTGAGAAGAAAGAATAATGGGAAAGTTAGTGTGTACTTCACTAAAGAAGCTTTTTTCTTCATGTAAATGATTTGCAAATAAAGTACCTTTGAATTAAGACTCAGTGTCTGAAGATACTGCCTTGGCAATTATCAGCAGTATTTTTTGCAAGGAGACCAACAAAATCTAAGCTACTACATAGGTTGTTCTCCTAATACCATTCCAGGATTTCTCTTGGTTCTGAGTTTTCCCCTATTCAGGGAAAGGAGCATATGCAAATCACCTCACAGATAACAGTCTGGCGTGACTGCTGCATTTGGAGGGCCATATCCTGGCATGGTCCTCTCACCAGCTGTGTTTGAAAACACTTAGCTTTTGGTTCACAGTGGTTGCTGATGTCTGGGGCAAAAAAACTATGCAGACCTCTGATGGATTCTGGGGGCTCTTTATGCAGAAAACCATACTTCAGGATCCTGACTAAATGTTTGTTGAAATACATGGGGAGGTGATTTCTAAAAGCAGTAATTGATCTGATTTTTTATTACTGTTTCAGTTGTTCCCCACTGACCACTGGCATAAGGTTATGGGTGGGAGCAGTTATGTGTATGTGTTTGGACTCTTACTGAGAGGGACAAATGATCTCTCTCCTCCCCTGCTGTTAACACATCCATTATTGGAGGGGCTTACAACAAAAAACAACAGTCCAACTGCCAGTCAAGCCTTGTAACAGTAAATCACATTTATACAAATGTGGAATATTTATGATAAGGGTTTTCTGTGTTTTGGTGGGAAGATTTATAAGAGCAGACAGAAGTTTTGGCAGCAGAAATTCTACTGATGTTCTGTGTAATTTATGGTCCAGAGTGCCTCATGCATGTTTGAGAGCCACCCCCAGTAATTTAGAGACTCACAGAATGCATTTAAATGCCTACTTTTGCATTGAGAGCACTTTTGTGTTCAATTTTTTGGCCTTTTATGTATAGTAACTTTTAGCATCATTAATCGTGTCTCAAGTACAAACAAATTAGGCTTATACATAAAATTTACTGCTGGAGAGCAACAGGATTCCAATGTTGGAGTTTGTTCCTTTTCAGCTGGGGAAACCAGCTGAAATGGGCAATAGAAAAACAAACAAACAAACAAAAAAAGGAAAAAAATTGCCAAAAAGACTGAGAAACCTTTCAGATACCTGTCTTATTTTTGCACTGCTGATGGACATGGAGACCTACATTCATCTGGCTTGGACCAGAGCACCCTGGTCACGGGTTTGTCTCTTAAGCTCACCTCTAGAGAAACCCAGATGCAACCTTAGGCCCAGAGAAGCTACAATCAACTGGGAAGGCCCTGACCAACAACCACAGATACAAAATAGAAGAGAAAAGTTTACTTGGTTTTGCAGTAGGCCACCACACACATGATGCCAACTACTAGAAGAGCAATGCAAATGCCAGTTATGGTCAGCACCCGTTTCTGGTACAGTTCCTCAGCTTCTAGAAAGGGACAAAAACAGAGAAAGTCACAACATGGAGGATGGCTAGGCAAGGAGCACACAACCTCTGTCATGCTACAAACCACTGCACAGTCACACAGCCACACCGAGACACAGCCACCACACTTCAGGCAGACTCATTATTGACTGCAAGGAGAACAGGACTACACCACAAACTATCAACACAATACTAGGGATAACAACAATTACAGTCAAAAGTCACTTTTTTTTTTTTTAAAGCCAACGAGAATAATATCTAAGAAACAACTTCACAGTTGACAAACACAGCATTTGCTGGAAATAAAAATGCACTGTGTTAAGGTAATAACGTGAATTTGCAAATGCTTTGGAAGTTTTGCAAAGACAGCTGGAATGAAAGCCATTTTTACAGGTCTTATGAGAAATTTATTTTCTTATTATCTTTTTTGGATTGTTTTCATATCCAATATCCCTCTGGTCCCATGTCAATTTATATCTCAGCTGTCTTTACAGGAGAGATTTCAAAATACTCTTCTACATTTGAGACATGAGCTTGGCTTGTAATTATATCACCAATGGAAATGAAGACAGGTTTTGAGCTCTGGTCATAAAATTCAGACTCTTTCTCCAGTGCTCCTCCTAAAACACAGCAGTATCAGTGACCAGCAGTGCCTTGTGTGAGAGAAATGCAGAGTTTCAACTTGTATCCGCTTGTGACCAACAAAGGAATTCTCTATCTAGGGTGGCAGCCTGCTCAGTGATGACAGCTTGTTACCGATCTCATTCATCAGAGATATTTCATTTTTATAAAGGTGTTAGTAGCACTGCTAATGTTTGGGCTGGAGCTACTGATGCTTTCCAGCCTCGCTCATGCTTGGCAGAGAGCATTGCTGAGTGCTCTGCTGGGGAAATGTTACGTAAGGAGCTCTGAAACAGAGGCGCATTCTGTGTTGACGCTTTACAGATGTGGATTTGTGTTCCTGCTGTTAGGAAAAAATGGATGTCTAACTTTAGTCAAATCTTATTTTTGAGTAAGCAGACAGACCAGTAGTGATCTACAGTATTGACCACAGTCAGAATACCAGCAGATGATTAAAAATAAATGAATGAATTTGTGCTGCACAGCTTTGCACTACCTTTGGGATAAATG
>NW_008238355.1:5513888-5514434 GCF_000691975.1 Corvus brachyrhynchos
CTGCTGGAAGGGACTTACATCTGGGACTGGTACAGAGGTGCACAATGGTCTCTCACATGTGCCATATGTCCCTGTCCAAACGATGTGTTGTCATAAATGACACACCAGTTCAAGGGAAAATACTCCTTACTGAACAGGGAGCCTTCCCTCCAATGTGCTTCCTGAGTTTTGTTTTAAAGTCACTGTGGGCAAGCGGCAAATACTCCATGCAACAAACCAAAAACCAAAAATAAATCTTAATTTCTCTGATACAATGCACTACACCATGGAACAAATTTATCTTACAAGCCAAACCCACTGTAAACCAAACACCAGCAAACAGGTCATGAGCACTGTCAGACAAAATTAATAGCAGTAATTATTAACAAAGGGGGGGAAGGGGGAGAGAAGAAGTGAGTTTGGTAAAACTAGGATGCTGTAAAAATGTATTAAAGAAAAATAAATATAACTCCAAAAACAGAAGGTCAAAAAAGGGAAGAAAGAAAGAGCTGAAAATCCAACCAAACCAAACCAGGACAAAGAAAAAAGAGGAAGGTGAAATATAGG
>NW_008238355.1:5514461-5594086 GCF_000691975.1 Corvus brachyrhynchos
AACTGCAGGCCTGGCACAGCATGCTTGGAACTGGAAAAAAAACAGAAAGAAATGCTTGGGGACAAAAAAAAAGGTTGAAGCAGATTGTGAAGGGATTTCTCATACAGCATAACTCCTCGCCTAGGCTAGTTAGTGGCACTTGATCCCCTTCCCATTTTTGCCCCTTCTGAAAGCGCTTATTAGTTAGCCATGGAAATGGTGTATTACAAGGATGTCACAGGAAACAGGAGAATTGTGCTAAGCAATTTAGGGCCTAATTTGAAATGCTTTGAATTATTATTATTTTTTTAAGATTGTCATGCTGTCAGCTGTTAGCTTATGAAAGCAAAATGAACAATGACATATCAACCCGTTTTTTTTTGGAGGGCAAGGGAGAGGAAGTAGAAGATTAATTGACAGTGGACACCCTGCTCAATTTTTCCCTGAAAGAAAAATTGCCTGACTCCAGGAGGTTTGCTGCAGGCTGAAGCTGTTGCAGATGAGCTGGGCAGCTGGCTGGTGATGGCCTGACTGAGTTTGCCAGTGGGCCGAGGCTTGTTGCTTGGGGCGTTTCTGGGTGCTCACTCACTGCAGGGGATGGGGGATGAAGCCCTGAGCAATGGTCCTAGCACCAGCACGTCTTCTGGGACTACAGGTCTTGATAGGCATGGGATATTAAACCCCTGGATCTGCTTTTATAACCTCAGTTCCCTTCTGTGCCCTTTGAAACAAGGCCCTAAGGACAATACAGCTTGGCACGGTGTGCATGAACGGTGGTGCTGCCATGCCTTCCCTCAAACTCTGGGGGCAAGGTCTGCCTAGGAAGGCACATGCACCTGGGCATGTCATGCCCAGCAAACCAGCAAGCTCTCATGTAAACCTGGCCATGCTCCTGGCTGACAGGGGACAGCAGGGGCCAAATGGGGGATGCCCTGCTGTTCTGCAGGGGCCAATGTGGGTGACAGGGGATGCTGGCAGCTTGGACAGGACTGGGATCCTGGTCAAGACTCTGCAGATGGCATGGTACCTCAAAGAGAAGCCTTGGACTCTCTGTTTAAGGCCAAGAAGAGTTTTGCAAAGAACTTCTGTGGGGCACTTGTGGTTATACTACATCTTGCCCCAAAACTACCTTCTCTCCCTGACCAGTGTTAACATTTACAGAGTCTGTTAGTGACACCCAGATAAATAATACATGCTGATCAAAATATCTTGAAAAAAAATTATAGCAGCCTTGCAGGAAAGTCTGTAAAGAATTGTATGTGTCGTGAGAATTTAGAAAGATTTTAGCCTGTTAAGTATTAAAAATAATTTCAATAATTTTTTTCCCTATAGAATGATATGAAAATCAAATCAATGTATGACTTAAGTCAAGATATTAAATGTGCAGCCTTTCAAATATGCATATTATGCAATTAATTTCACATCACTCTTGTTTATACACAACTGATGATACATAAGGTCTTAAATTTGCTCTGTTTTAAAGTTTTTCTTCTTACAGATAGCTAGGGATTTTTAAAAGAATTTAATTCCAAGAGATTGTTCTGCTGATGTAATTTCATATATAAAGCAAAATTTGCAGGTCAGTTTTTAACAGGATTTTAATTTAACTCCTCATGTGTTAATGTAGCGATATATCTTCCACTACAATCTAGTATTTATATGTGGGAACTAATGCTACCTTAGGATAATAATAAAAACAAAAATAAGCTGGGCTGTGAGTGATTTTTTAAATTTGGGCTTGTAATGGATTTTCCATAGTTCACAGCTTAAGCTAATGACATATTGTGGGGGCATTTTTAATAAGAATATGAACTAAAACTGCCTCATCATCTGTTTTTTTTTTTCATTTACCAACAATTATAGGAAATTCCAAACTAAAATTGACCTGAATGTCAAGTTAGCCTATTCAAGAAATGCATTATTTGTACTCCTGAATACAAACAGCTAGTTAGATGAGTACAGTCTATTCATGACTAAGACTTAAAAGATCTATTTCCATTATATTTAAAGCTGAAATATGAAAATAGTACCCACTGCCAACGTTCTTGTTGAGTTTAGTTTTAGAAATATTGAATATATATATGCTGACTTGAGGATCTGGAGTCTGGCTGTAAACTTCTATTTAAATTCCTAAATAACTTTCAGTCCACTTCGAATTTACAGACCTGGAAAGGAATGTATATATGCATATCATTTACATATATTTATAGGCAACTGATATACACATAATGTGTAACCACCTAGATGTGGGTTTAGACATAAAACTTCACTTGAAAATCAGTGCTCAACACTGCAAATTTGCAGAATTTTAAGTGGTCATAAGTTTCTCTTTTTTAATACACTAGTTAGTAATTTTGCCTAAAATGTACAGTGTTTCCAAAACGTGGCAACCCTAGAAGAACTCACCAAAAACAGATGTCAAAACTAGCCAAAACTATACAGCAGAAAAAGGAATGTACACTATGTTATGATCACTTCAGTAATTCCTAGAACTCCTTAAGTCTGGAATATCCTATCACTATTACCATTTTAGTGAACTGATCTCCACTAACACTTTGACAAGGGTTGTTGTTATAGCTGTATGATCCCTTCTAAAGCATAAAGAAATTGGTTAGGAATTGAAAAGGGGAGGTGTAGAAAAAAAAATAAAAAGGGGTTTATCTCTCAGGGTCTAGAATCTGCAGGCTAAAAGGAATGATTGGTCCATACCCATAAATTCAATCCCAAGATGCTCTGCCAATGCAGAAAGTTGTCAAAAAAAAGAAAGAAAAAGGAAAAAGTTTCAGAAAAGAGCAATACACTGTACTTAAAAATAAATTACATATGAGAATTACAGCTATTCTGTGTCTGCACATGAAACAGGACAAGGGGGCGCATGGTTACATGGATGGTGCTCAAGTGCACCTTTCTTAGCTATGTGACCAGACGTTCTGCAAGGCTTATACACAAAAATATGTATACATGGCAGGGCATCTGAGCAGCCACAGTCCAGAGAATGCAGCAGGAACCATTAACCCTTAAGATCTTACTGAGATGAACAGGGCTATGGCCTGAGGATGCCACGTGCAATGGCTGATTGGTTTCACATGGGATCATGACAGCAAAGGGATGCTCTACAAAGGGCAGCACACCCCTGCAAATGGGTTATGCACTGCTCTCCCTTCTGGCCCTGCTTCTGTCCCCAGAATGCATATCCTTGCTCCTGTAGGCTGTGACCTGGAGGTAGCTGGCAGTGCTTACTCAGCAGTGGGAGTCCTCTGCTTTGCAAATTGACTGCAGCAGGCCTCCAGCTTCTGGAAAATGAGGAGCCAACCCCTTTTCCCTGTCTTTGGACTGTGCTGCGTTGGCAGAACAACTTGTTGACCAGCTGGATGGACCCTGGGGTGCAGGGCCTGATCCCTTTACACAAATCACACACCTACATCAGCACTCCCAGGCCCCAGCAGCTGGGGGTAAGGAGGAGCACAAGCTTCCCCCCAGCAGGTACCCTAGGACACCCTTCCCATGGGGCCAACACCACAGCCATGGTAGCTCTTGCCTTTTTTTGTTCCTGTGTGCTGTGAAATTTAAATCCAATGGTAATTTTCACGGCAAATTGATTTTTTAATGTCTATTGCACACATGGGGAATGTCAACTCTTCATTGCCAATCAGTAACATCTTAAGGGTTAAGTTGGAATCCATCCAGGTCTCTTCCTAAAGAGCCAGTATCACATGCCTACCTGAACTCTGCTAACGATATACATTAGTTGCATAGAAAGCTTGATTGAGTCTTCAGTAAAATGAATGACATGCCCATGCATATACATTGCTGTAATTATGCTTGCTTATAGGTAAGACACCTAGTTTGAAGGTAATTTAATTTTAGGGAAGTCATTCATATCATGCAGTTTCTATTTAATATAATTTAATAGGAAGTTGGTATTTAAAATGGGAAGGTATTCTGGCTGAAAGGCCTAACAAGAAAACATGCTGAAGAAACATGCATTGCTTATTCAAACCTACATGTTATGTAGCTCTTACTTATCTATGGTATTCCTAGTTACATTCCCTAGATCTGATAAGCAGAATGTCCCAATACTTCTCATTTTATAAACAGGTGATTATTTTTGATACTTTCCTACTTAGCCTGATATTTCTGCATACTTTTTACATGCAGTGTGGCTTCTATTGAGTAGAACCTAGAGGTGCTCTAAGAACAAATACAATTAATCATTTTTAACAACTCAGTTTTCATTCTGGTTGTGGCTGGGGGGACGTGCCAGTATTGCAAGAAAAAATACTTAGGAAGCAATTTTTTCCCCCCAAAGTTACTTAAAATTACAACTTGTTGGATATACTGTAGCCCGCTGAGATGCAGTGTCTACAGAACAAGAGGATGGTGCCTGGAAATGTGGAACAGAATCCTCCAGACCTGCATGCTCTGTTTACGAGTGGTGTGCCACAGCTGCTGGGCACTCAATATTTTGGGATGGCTACTGTATGGATACAGGTGGGTGGGTAGCCTGGAGACATGGCGCCCAGTGTGAGGTGACCACTACCTCAGGTTTTTGCAGAGACCTTGCGCTTGGCAAAGGAAGGATCCATTGGATCAACTGAAACAGCAGAGAGGTCCAGGGAGACCGATTTCAACTCGGAAGCATCAATGTGTCATGCTTCTGTCTGTGGGTAACAAAAAATTCTAAAAAAATATAAATTCTTCTTCATGCAATTTCAATTGAAAACAAACTCAAATCTCCTAAACTATCACAGAGCAGATATGTATGTCAGCCATTTCTATTTGAGGGACAGGGATACGGTCTCTTTGTGACATTAGATTCCACTTTGGATCCAAAATCTGGTTCATTTCAATAGTACTCAGGTTGCAAAGTTGGTTTTGAAGTTGATGTGTTAAGTCCTATGGCTCCTGTAAAAGTCACAACTGGTTCAAATCTCAGAAGCATGGAAAATTTGTCCTTTCATAATTTAAGTATCCTGTCATAGCAATTTTAGTACTTAGTGAACATTAACTGAGCAGTTTATAGTGAAAACCTGTCTTTTTTAATGTTGAGCAAAAGATGGACAATGGCATTTTTCAAATCTGTTTGTTCATTTAGGAGTCTTGGTCTCAGCACATAAAGTGTACAATTTAGGGTGCTGAAAGGCTTTAGAAAACGAAAGTTTCAGGTAAGATTGTCTACTACCCTCATACAGATGTGACTACTTGAGAAATATATAGAAAATGGGAAATACCGAGGTAGTAGAATAGCTAAAGGCAGACTTTTGAAGACCTGTAGTTTATATAAAAAGGCTGAAAAATCAAGGCCATCACACAGTAACTAGCTCTAGAATATTGGAGCTTTTCTCAACTCTTGCTCCCTTTAATGACTCAGTGAGGTTCACCGTGACAATATGAGGCAGGGCTATCAACTAAAAAGAAAATTCCTTCTGTCCCTCTTGGTACCGTCACTCTTGCTCATCAGGGATGGCAGAGCTAAAATGGATATGATTTAAAGTGGTGGCCCATGCTGAAGGAAGGCATGGACCGTGCTCAGCTGATGCCCAAGAAGGCCCACAGCATGCCCCTGGGCAGTTCTAAATCCACAATTCATATGTAATAGTTAACTAGTGAAGTAGGCAAGTCCACTGGCCCTTTGGGTGGGGTCCTTGGTCCATCAGGGACATTTAAGAAGACAAAGGGTTTATATGTGATAAAACTCCAGAGAGGCTTCCTCAACCTTCTATTAATTCATGGCTTTCTTATCCCTGGGATCATTCTGCACAGTGATGCTATGAGAGTTCTCATGCCTAACTACATGAAAATTACCCAAAAACTTTTAATGTTAACTCATTACTTTTGCTCTCCTCTACTTGCCTTGATTCGTTGACTTCAGGGAGAGAATGTGTGAACATTCAGAGACAGCAAATATATCTGCATGGAGCAGATCTATTTTTGCAACCATTTGTGGATTGCCTTCTGCTGTCTTATGGACCAGTGGTGGACCATGAGCCTCAAAGTCAAAGCAGTCACAGCAAAAATACAGGGTAGCACGCCTGGTAGCAGTTGTGACTGCTGTACTCAAGAAAAGGACACTACAGGGTCTGCCAGCCAGGCTCCTGAGATGGGTCAAGATAAGCCAGTTAGCCATGTACTCTGGTGAGACAGGGCATTTCCAGAATGCCCAGTGGTGCCTTGTTCTGATCTGGCAAAACGTCCTCAGCCCATTAACTTCAGGACTCTCAAATACCAGCTCCAGGGCAGATTTCTGAAGACAATTTTCTTTAACAGCCAAACTGAGACAGTAACAGCTCATCAGTAGGCAAACTTGGCATGGCACCCCACTGCCTTTCTCTCCAAATGAGGAAAGACCCTTCTGAACGCAAGTGAAATTAGATAGCTGTATAGTTCACACATACACTTTTGTTTCCTACTAGCACTTATGTTGTTTAGCATCCCAATTTGCTCTGTACTTCGCAAAAGCTGCATCTACAGAGCTAAATTAATCAACCACAACACTTGGTGCAAAATATGAGCTTGGCTTTAAGCCTCAGATGCACCATTCGCCTTTAGAGAACTGTCACTGAAGTTCTCTTTTGAATAGTATGCTCTGGTCAGCTTTGGGTTTAATAATAAAAAGTCATATAAATGCTTCTTCATTTATTTTTTTTTTAGTTAAGTATAAATGTGCCCTCAGTGGACCCTTTCCAAAAGTGTCATTTCAAGATGTTTAGCAGTATAAGAAACCAGATGTTGTAGTGCAGATGCAGGGCAGGCAGGAGCGCCAGAGTCTCATAGCCATTGGCTGGGGCTCTCAGAGTGGCCCAAGGGAGGTAGTGGTGTGTTCTCCTGCCTCTGCATTTCAAGGAGAGGAAGGGCTTGACCAACTTAAGTACTAACACTGAGCGTAACTCTTGCAGCAAGGCAAGGGCATCTGTGCCTTTTCTATGCAGGCAACTTCAGAAAATCTCAATCTGGTGTCTTTAAAAATCCCAACCAGAGTTAGGTTGAATGAATGAAAACCCACCTAAATTTTTTTTTCTCCTAGGGAGAATATAAAGAATATAAATATATATAAAGAATATAAATAAAGGGATTTATAATCAACATACAATTCTTCTATAGTTTTCAGATAAAATTCAGCAGCAAACAATGGATCTCGTATTTTTACACCGCCTCCTTTTAAATTATTCTTCTAAGATCAGAAAATCTTAACAGCACTTTTCACCACAATCCACAGAAAAGGCCACTTAAATCTAACATTTGGTAAACAAATACTGTAATAGCATAAAAAATTTTAAATCCATAGTTACCAGAGGCTTTTAAATATAACTCACACTAATAAAGCTTTTAAAACAGGGCATAAAATGCCCACTCGAGTGCTGGAAGGTCTGGTCCCCAGTCAGCACTCTTGGGATTTATGAGGGTAGCTTCCATGACGGAAAGTATGAATTATGTATGGATGTTCTTCATCCATCAGTATAAGAGAAAACCTGTGCATTTCTTCAGGCTCCAAAATGTCCAGCACGTGCTTACAGCTTTTTGTCCTATATACCAATGGAAATTAAATCAAGCTAGCCTATAACCTTTCTGTGCTGGCAAGTAATCCATCAAAAAAAAAATTGTTTTTATAATACTGCTTTTAGATCACAGTACATTCTGATGCCAGCAACAATTGATTGTGAGTAGTACACATGCATTTAAATGTAAGATCTAAGCAATTTTCTTATATGTTACCCTTGACTTTGCTATAGCCAAAGAGAGAAAATAGAGTGTACCTGCTGTTACTCCCTGTCAAGTAATAATAATTAGCCCACTCCTCCATAGGAAACCTTATGGGATGAGACTGCAGTGCTGATTCTAGCAGTCTGTGTATGTGCATGTCTGATACTTTCATTTGGCCAAGTAATCCTTGATCTCTTGCATCTGTTACCCATGATATACCCAAAATATGTTAGACCCCATTGTTTAAGTCATCTCTCCCCCCTTTCTTTTTCTTTCTGTGCTCTTTCCACTGAAGCCTGAACAATGAGGAGGAAGAACATGTTAATCCTGTTCGGCAGGTGCTCATTAGAAACAATGTAAGCACTTCAGTTGCCCTTAACCTCTAGCTCCAAATGCAAATCTCGTATGTAAGTAGAGGACCAGCTACCCATCCTTTGGTTGAGGGAGTGCTGGCCTGTAACATGACTCATAAGTGTTTTGTGGCAAATAAAATGAGAGACTTTTAAAATGCCTTTTTTGTACTTTTTCTGCTTGATGTCAGCAGGGAGTCCATATCACACGTTCAACGTTAATTTCACAGCATTCCTAAGTCTTGCATTTCCCCATACCCTCAATGCCAAACAACCCCAGGATTGCTTTTTATTATAATTTGCAATTGCTTTTTGTTATAATTTTCATGCAACAGGCAGAGAAAATCAATATTAGGCCTTAGGCAACAAATCTAGTTACAGGTTAAAAAAAAATAAAACTGGAGGAAAGATGCAGCGACAAGAAAGCAGCACCGACTGAGCATGCTTCTACTGCAGCACAGACAGAAAAGTAGTGGACGTACTGTAGAAGCTGGCCATTACGTAGTTTTGGCAGCGATCACCAGTAAATTCATTTGGGCACCTGAGAGGAAAAACAAACAAAAAAAATGGTAGAGAAAAAAAACAGAGAAAAGAGAAGAGGTGAATATATGCTAAGAAAGAAGCTCCTTCAGTGTGAACTGATATGACTTGGTGAGTTCACTTTCAGAAACTGAATCTCGGTTTAGCGTGTCAAAATAGCTCAGGATGTTGAGAGCAAGTCATTTGCTCTGTGGAAATGTAAAGAAATCCCCCCTGCAAAACCAGCCAAAACCAAACCAATCCAGATCAAAGTGTGTTTCAAGATCTCAGACAGAAATTCACCATTCCAGAGACCCAAATTGGTTTTAGGATGCTCTTTCCACAAGGCAGCAAGGACACAAGATCTGTACATACTCATCTCCATGAGTTTGGTCTTTTAGGGTTGCACTATGCAGCAGTCTCCCAAACAGAAAAACTGCCATTGTGTGCAAAACAAATGCATCTGTGAATGAATGGAAAGATCAAAAATCACACAAACAAGAAATATTTTGGAGGTCAATAATGCCATGGTGTACAAATTGTACTTCAGAAAATCAGATCATAAATTAGTGAGTAAAGAGGCCGGTTCCAGCTGAACTGTGAAAACACCAAGTACTATTGATTTTGTTGCTGTAGTTGGGGAAGAAAGCAAAGTTCAGATTATTTTAACATACTTTCTTTGATTTGGATTTTCATGGGCAGAGTTTCAGTACATCTTGCTCCAGTGAATCCAGGTTGGCACCTAAAGGGCAAAAACGTGATAAGCAATAGTACACCAAAACCACTGCACTAACAGACTTACATCTGCTGGTCTATGGAGTGCGAGTGCATTAAGTGACCTCCTGGTTAGGTGTTAGCGAAAAAAGAGGCAAGAAAGTATAACCTTTCCAGAAGTTAAAACTTTGCAAAAATTTACAGCAAAAATCCATCAGAGAAAAAAAAAAGTCTTTTTGCTTGTCTGTTTTGAAAAAGAAAGGAGAATCATGGCTAGCAAAATGTGTACCAGCTCATTGCTTACTCCACCTCATGAAGGGACCAGATTGAGTTCTTTTTTAAAATTTGCAGTGCAGTACATAACAACAATTTACACTGCTGCTTTCATTAGTCACATAAAATCTATGAAAATACCATGATTTCCCTGTTTCTGTGATGGCATGTTGTGCCTTCTGGTAGTTTGCTTTGAGGAGGAATAGTTAATACAGCATCCCAGAAAAGCCACAAAAAGTCCAAAAAGTGAAAGACAAAGTCAAACCCAAGGGAAAGTATATTCAACATGGCTCACAAAAAGATAAAAAGTCAGTCCAGGCAATAAGTAAAATGAGAGGGCAGAAGTGCTCTCAAGATTTGCAGCTCCAGAGTTGTCTGTCCATTCAGTTCATCAGCTCTTCTGCAGAAAACTTCAGTGCAGCTTTCCCCTTGATCATAGAGAAGGGATTTCCCTACTATGATTTGCCCATCTTTTCTGCAGCTGCCTATCAATTCTTCCTTCACCTTCATTCTCCATTCTGGGGCAGGGCTCAGGCTCCCAAAATATCACTATAGCAATGCAGGCTTCTTGTGCTTCAGACTTAAGTGTGAATGACTGTCCACCACACCAAGTATCTGTAGATTTCAATCTTTGCTCTTCCTCCTTCTTCTCTCCACTCTTGCTCAGCATGTAACCTGAAATTACGTGATACCTGCTTCCTTCAACACATCTCACTTCTATTGCCTGTCTTTGTGAGGAGTTTGCCATGGTGCAAGAATCTCCCACTCTTTTTCTCCTGCTGATGATATGGTGCTAGCCTCTTTTTCAAATTTCTTCATAATTCACTTGTCAGGTGATAAACAGCTTTCTTATTTGCAAATGCATGTTGGTCAGAAGAATCCTCCACCTCCTCTTCTATCCATCTGAGTTTCATGTGTGCTGAAAGCTGTCCCAATATTTTAAATTCTGCTTTCCCACAATTGCCTCTAGCCCTAAAAAACAGGGATGCTGCCCTTGCACAAGTGAGACTTTCAGAAGATCCGATCAGTGTCAGGGATAAACACTAATATCTTGTTTAAATAAACCATGCAGGAATGATACTTGTGTAATAAAGGTATATTTTGAGGATCTGCAGATGATTCTTTGGAGCTGATTTGCTATAATGATATATTTGTTTATTAAGGAAGGGAATTCCATTTCTTCAGAGCCAAGGTCACATCTTTTGACAAGTACGCAGTGTGGAGAGATCCCAGTTTCCACAGATATATTCAGCTGAGAAAAATGCAACAAGGATAACTCTGTCATTAGAAGATGCTATTGCTGGGCACGACAGAAGACTTTTTGCATATCTTATAGAAGGCAAAATGCTTTTGACAGAAAGCATTTTGATGTGTGTTACTGAATCAAGAGTGAAAATATTTTGCACTATTGTCATCTTGTTACATAGATGTCCCTGGAAAGTTGGCATCTGTGCACGCTTGCTTTCAGTTCACAGGGATCTTTACATCTTGCTCGTCAGGCTCAACTCTACAAATTCCCAAGGAACACGATTGAAAGCCTCATGTTTTCCTCCTGCCACTGACTGCTGGTGGTTGCTTGGTTTGTCTGTGCTTGTTTTCAGATGTTGGTGCAGCTGTGGAGGTGATGAAAACAACTTGAGCACCGGTATAGACAATGCTGAAATCACTTCCAGACCAAGCAGGATCAGCCCTGTCGAGATGGCGCCGAAAACAGTTCAGGTGTGTTTATACTTGCTCTGAAACCATTGCCAGCAAATGGGCTGCAGCACCTGCCCTTGAGAATGGGCCCAGGGCAGGCCAGCTGAGAGGAAAGCTGAGATAAGCCTCTCTGCTTATGATGATGTGTGAATGCTAAAGGCATTTTATTGCTCAGATGTGCACTGCAGCACCGTTTCCAGCACAGTTTGGAAGGTTGTTTCCTGTAGACTGTACTTTTACAATCAGCTTGAGATGTTGTCCTTTCCCAAACACCTCGTCCTACTCAAAGTTTTCAGACATTATTTTTTGTTGTAACTTTCTTTTCTAGATCATTATCCATGTACCATTTTCCTTTTTGACAGTAGCAAAAGTTGAGGTCAAACAACCTAGAGCAAAATGTGTATGTTTGTGCTGTGAGAGCCTTAAAATTTCCTTTCTGCCTTAAAAAAGGCTACCTGGACCATTTATTTATTGTATTAACTGGGTAAAACCAAAATACTGAACCATATGTAATAGAAGAATTGCTTTTTTTCCCTCTACACACAGTAGTTGCAAACAGCAGCATTTGCATGTGTTCAGTGGACACTGAACACATTAAACTGTTTTTCATCAGGAGAGGAATGGCTGGAGGGTTCAGAACTCATATTTCCATTTCATTCACTGCTTACAAACAAATGCATTGTGGGACAGAATGTTTTTATTTCCATGGGAAGTACAGTACTCAGTAGTGCAGTTCATTGCCTAAGTCAGAACTAGTATTTCTATCCTGTCTCTTGAATGAATACTTCTGGAACTGCTGCTTTCATAATTGCTGGTTGGAAGAAACTTCTGCCCATTTCTACTCTACAAAGGCTTTTACATGAAGACAGATATAGAAAATGGCTATATCATTAAAAAGTACATAATTCACTCTTTTGCTGTTAAGAAAAGCAGCAGCACATTTCTATTAAGACAGTAGCATTATTTTCATCCAATGAAATCCAGACATAAATTTCATTCTTCAGTAACAACAAAACCACTAGAAGAGATGTGTCTGCAAGTCAGAAATCAATTAGTCAGACTATCAAGTCCTTCATGGTATGATACTTCAAAAGAGCGCTCTAAAAGTGTAACAGATACCATATTCATATAGATTTTTTCAAGTAGGAAGGAAATGCTAGGATTTTTGGTATTAATTTTGCATTTATTGAAAACTTTTTGTCTTCAATGAACTCGGGGACACATTTCCAACTGAACAGAACGACCTAGGAATCTCAGTCTCATAGGAAGCCAGTAACATCCAGGCTTCCTAAGTCTATGAAGTTTTCAAAATGTGACTCATGTTCCTATGAAGCTTCTGAAAATTTTATACACTAGTTTATTTAAGTAGTCTCAAAGCTTCCTATTTAATCTGTTCTATTTTGAGACTTTGTTTTGCTTGGTCTTGGGCCTTAATTAAAATACATGTGGGGAACATATATGCTACCATAGATGTAGCTGTACAATGCTTTACTAAGTCTTCATACACTTCTCGAGCATTTCACATGGTTACCTCTTGAAAGCAGAGTATTTTCTTGAAGTTCACATCAGTATCTGTAAGAGCAAGATCTGATCCTGTCCAGATGATTACTATATATTTTATAATATACATTTTTTAAAAATACATAGCCAGATTTTAACCGAAGATGAATTTAGGATTTTTTTTTTTTTTAAACAGAATAGGGGATTTACAAAACCCGAGATATTACTTGGAAATTTCCATGGTTGTTTTGAATCTGAGTCATGTTTTTTTGGTTAGGGATAAAACCAATTTAGAACGATATGGCTTATGATTTAGAAATTTTGTTTTTGCTCTCAACAGATGGACCATATGGAAAAATGTGAACTTGCTACTGAGGCAGAAATATGAAGAGCAAGTACCATATTTCAAGCATTCTGTTTCCAGAAGCATGTTCTGGGAGTAGATTTATTTTCTTAGAACAATGAAGACAATGTGTAGTGGTTAAATACTTATTTTAATTAACTGGAATGGCAGAATAAAAAGTGGACATCTTTATTTTTAAAGAAGTAAGAGGAAAACTGTATTTTGTCGCTTCAATTTCCCAGTACACCCACTTTCAAGTACTCACTTCTATTTCTTATGTAGCTGTATTGCATCCAGTTTTACTACACAACATAAAATTTTGGTGCTGGCAAGTATTAGAGGGCATAGCAAATGCCCCTGCAAAATAGTGGTGGCCCTGACTGTTCCCAGGGTAAGAATCCTTCTCTGCTGCGTCATTGTAAATGAGATTCACCCTGTCTAACTTTACAGCTCTGATGCTTTTTCCAAATAGGTCTTGGACCACCCAGGCAGAGGCACATCTGCCAAATCTGGGAATTGCCTTTTCCTTGAAATCCAGCCCCAGAATTAAAGATTATTTCTTGTCTACAACAGGGAAAAACAGCCCCCACTTTATTCAAGATTTTTTATTAAAAAATTATCCAGTCTGTAACATCATCAAAGAACATACACAGATGTCTGAACTAAAATAAAGAAGTCCCCCTGCCAATGAAGATGGGATACCTCTGAAACTAACAAGACAATATTAATGATTAGCAAGTCAGCTCTATGCTCAGCTTTACCATTCACTGGAGTTTTCTGAATGGGATTGGATAGGAAGTTGAAACACATAAGCTCTTGTACGTGCTCTGGAGAGTCATAGCAAACTGCTCATCTTGAATGCTGGCTTACAACAACCATGTAAATTTAACACAAATCTTTCTTTCTCTTTCTCAAAAAAGAATCCAACCCACAGCATATGTAACTTTTCCATATTCACTTTAGCTAAAAATGATCCTAGAAGTCAATGGAATATTCATGGCTTTCAGCAGCACAGCAATCCATGAAAATCCAAAGCAAAACAAATCCCATGATGTGCAGGTAACATCTTTCTACAAAAAAAGAGAAAACTTACAGGTAAACAGAACACTGTGAGGTTTGGTGGGGCTTTTTGATGGCTTTTGTTTGTTTGTTTTCCTTTAAAAAAAAAAAAACAAAACCCAAAAAACCAAAGACAAGCAGTCAATTTCTTCCTGGCCTCAACAAAAGCATCACAGACCTTCACCTAACACACCTACCAAAGTTATCTCTACAATTAGTGTTTTTCCATTTTTAGTCCTAGTAGACTTTAAAAATTATGCAGTTAACAGCAGATGATGGTCTTCACTGACCACCATCTCTTTGTCTGAAAAACAGCAATATCCACACAAAAATGCACCCTTTTCACTCAGCCCTCTTAAGTACCAAGGATGTTTCCCAAGGTTTAAATGCTGAGTTTCCTCTCAAGCTAGTGAGAAGCAGTCCCTATGACTAGTTAATCTTCAGTGGTAAATGCTACATGACATGCTCCCACACAGGAGGTAAATTTCGGTGCTGTGGCTCTTCATGGATGTTCTCTGATGCAAGGGACTATTGCAGCAGTCCAATACAGCACAGCCAGGACCTGAAAAAGGTGCACAAGCACCCCCCTAAACTAAACTCATATGACTTCATGAATCAAGATCCGCACACAAAATAGTAACCTCCACCATGACCATGACATTCATTGTTTTTTTTATGCAATTAAATGCAACAACAGTTGTGAATCTTGTCTCACCAGAAAACTGCTTGGTTACCACACAAGACAATTAAAATAACAGTTTCTCCTGTACAAAATGTAATACTCAATGCAATTTTCCACACCCTTTTTTTTTGCCTTTCCTCTTCTTTTCTAAATGCAGAATACGTAGTTTACAGTTTCATTATTTCTAAGGTAAGGCTGAAGTTGTGTTACTTTGTGCCATATAAACACCAGTGGAAGATACTGTGCCACTATCACACAGAAATATTTCCCAGTTAGCCTCTGCTATGCCTCATATGCCTCTGTAGAACACAGAGGTCATTGTCAGCATTCTTTCCATGTCCACAGGGTTAAAAAATGAAGAAATGCAAGTTCAGAAGAAGATATTTTCAGGTGCTCCTTAAAGAAAAAACCATTTGTGAAACCTGATGTCTCCAACGAAAGAAGCAAATAGGATTTCTTACCTGCAGAGGTATCTTGGGGGGTTTGGGAGGTCTTTAACCATGTAACACTCTCCCCCATTTACACAGAAGGCTTTCTGCTTTATGTCACATTTTGTGAGATGACTTGTCCCAGTTGTAGATGTGGAAGTGGCTGGAAAAGATAAGAATGAAAATACAGATCAGAGGCTGTTTTTCTTTCTGACTGGTAAGTATACTTGTATGTGAGGGAAGAAGTAGGGCTAGGGAGGATCTGGCAAGTCCTTTGAGCTCTCTATCTGCTGCTACCACAAGCACTAATTACTTGACCCTGTATTTTGTTGATTGCCACAGGGAGTGGAGTTTAAATACATACCTCAGAGATACACAACCCCACACTTGGCCTGGGAGGAAGTGAGGGTTTTCCTAGCCCTGTCCATCGAGTGGCCTTAAATGTTTTGCAAGATTCATATATGTTTCATTAAAAATGTGTAATTTATGTGCAGTAACTTACACTGCATTAATTGCATTCAAGTGATTTTGGGGTGTGAGAGTCATTACAGATTGCTGACATAGTGTCCAATAAAATAAGGTCCTGGGTGATATTTCCTTCTGGTATTGCCTTGAAACAGGTATTTTTCAGTAAAGCATAACCAGAGGCTCTGTGCTTATTCAAGACCTCAGTACAGCCACTTCCTTCTCCCCGAGGAGAGGGTGAATGGCTGAATGCTGAGTGTCTCTTTCCTTGCTCAAACGAGAGCTGTGGCTACCCTGGTTTGACGATGTAGGAGGAAGAGAATGGGGAGGTTGGAGGTTTTGCTCCTTCCTGTGCATGTACAATTGCCACCATTGTATCCACAGGAATCTTTGATCCAGAGGCCAGCCTAGCACCTCCTGCAGCTGGGCTCATCTGCATGAGATGAGCATAAGGTTTGGGGCCACCAATGCTGCTAGACACCATTAGGTGTCCAAATTCCTATAAAATGGAAGTTATCAGCCTGATGACAGTGTTTCTTAGCTTACTCCCTGCTGCATTTAGGGAATACCTAGAGAAAGCAGGAGCCCTGTTTAGTTAGCAACCTTCAGGGAGGCTGCCAGGGAAGGATAAATAATCACAGTCTTAGGACTTGCCAAGGCAGTTTCTGTCAAGGATATGCTTTTCACTGCTCACAGAAGCAACTCAACTTATGCCCCCAATGAGTGGGATAAGCCCCTTTGGTGGTGACTGTCTGCCCACACTGACTGCAGGTGAAGCTTAAACTCTTGACAATATGCCCAAAGACTTTAAATGGCTAAAACTAACTGAAGTGATCACCTGCAAACTGTAAAAAGTGGTGGAAATTCTTGCATGATATTTGTTTATCTCTAGAGACACAGAAGTTGGTAATTTTGTTATTGTGATCAAAAAATCCCAATATTTTTGTTTCTGAAAGACAGTTTGTACCCTGAGGTGAAACAATGCTATTACCTATTGACTGATTTCACTGGAGTTGACTAGAAAGCTGCAAACACCTACAGTAAAGTTGTCTGATATTTGAAGCCTTTTCTAGCACAAAGGCACCCAAGGGACATGCTTATAATAGGCGATGTGTGACATTCTACCATTTCCTGGACACACTGAATCTGAAGAAAACATGGTTTTAGCAGATTGACTATGAACAAATACCACTTACACATTTTGAACTGTAGTATGATATAGTCCCTGCCACATTTCATTTTTATGCATTTCCCATTATCTTCCAGGTAAATGCATTTTTAGCACTCAGCACCTGGGAAAGTGCACCACCTTGGCTTCTTTCTCTTTCTTGCATGCTGCCTTGCTTGTATGGGATGGTCTCCTCTAACAGGCCAGGAAAAACCCTCTTGTGACCTCTTCCAAAACTGAAACTCCCTCCTGCTTCTCACTTGCATCTAGCCATTGTGTTACATCTCCACAGATCCTGATCTTGACTGGGGCCTCTAAGTGTTAATGAAATGCAAACATGGAGTACAGATTCCTCTTAACACATTCCTTTCTCCTGGCCCCTCAAAGCATGATTTATAACCTCTCAGACCAGGATAAATTTAATTTTTGTCTAGGGGCAGGAAAAGGGGTCATGTTTTAAGGCCTACAGACTGCCATCCGCTCAGCAGTGAAGGGTCCTCTATGTTTGATGTCAGAGGCTTGACCACCATCCTTGAGGATCTCTCCTCCTTTAGGATGGGGAGATTTGTCTTGTAGAAGAGCCTTTCCTTCTCTGCTGGTTTGAAAGGGGTCTGGATTATTATCCTAAAGGAGATGCCTGACATGACAGGCTATGTCATACCAAGTTCTAGGATGTAACAAATGTGGGTGAACAAATTTTGTCTGTGTAGTAATGCATGCTTTGAAGCTTTTTTGAGTCTCAACAGGCAAACTCAATATTAAGCTTATCACTGCTGATAACCTATGCACCCTTTAATAAAGTTAAAGGACACACTTCAAGCTGTGAGCCAAATACTCTGAGGATGTCTTCAAGCTCAGAAAACCGGTGCATTAATTTGCGAGGGGGAAAAAAACAATATTGTCTGCAACGCTTTTGAAAACAGAACTCCACCACTTCGCTACTCTGCTGGCTAATGTAATGTTTTAAATTGAAAAATGAAGGTAGATACAGTAACAAGTGGACTTGTAGCTATCTGTAATTGTTTCCATAATCTCGCTTACTTGATTTTTCTTTAAGCAGAAGCTCAATCAAAACCGGAACACCATGGAGTTTCAAAGTTAACAGTCATTTCCCAGCTGGTGTAAGTGAGATTTGGACAGAAGCAATTGCTCTGAACTGACTACTAGAGATGGGAATAATCTGCAGCTCTCAGAGAAATCTCATGAGGCAAAGGCTTCACACATATTTGTGATGAGTATCTTTACCCTTGTTTTGAGCATCACTGTTGTATAAATCTTGCACAAGAATTTTCTCTGCATTACTGATCTGCTGGCATCATAGTCCCTGTCTGCCTGAGCTTTGTAATGGGTTAAGGGGAGGAAAAAAGTCTCCAGGGAATTAGTTCTGATGTTAATTTTTCTTCGCAAAGTATGCATAGTTTTTATGGCTTACGGCCAGCATTCAGTGTATGCACTGTAAGCCTGCTTTGCCAATTAAATACAAGAAACACTAACTACGGTTTTGGGTTTCACTTAAAGCCACATAATGGAAGAAATATGGTGTTTGGGAGCAGGTGTTCATCAGAGTCCATTTCATACAGTCCATAACTAGCCCCAAAATATGGCCTTTCCATACATCTCTAGCAGACGTGGTCTTGGAAGATGTTTAATGGGAATGACCAGCAGTGATGAGGTAAAGCACACAGCTGTAGAACATGTATCTGTACATTGTTACTTCTTCACCTAGTCAAAATTTGTATCTCCTTTTTTTTACATAATGTTTTCTTCAGCTAGACAAGCACAAGAGAGAAAAGCTGTTTTGTTCTAGAGTCCTATACCAAACACTTAGCTTACCACAAGGACTAAATTACACACATTACAGGTAAATCACAATTTGAAAATATCACACGAGAGAATACCTGAAAACACTGCGTAGTCTACTTTCCCCTCTCCCTTCCTTGAAGGCAGAAACACCATATTTTAAAAAGCAACTGCAGGCAGTGTGAACAAGGTCACTACTAGTAATGCAAATATTCACATGGCACTAAAAAACAATGAGATCGGTTCCCATCAACAGGAATTGCCTAAAGACATTAACAAGAAGAAAAACAGACGCTATTCCATTATACAAAAACAGTTCTCTAAAAGGTGAATTACTGCTGTAAAACTACCTCAGGTTCATTTCATGTCAAGCAGACAAAACTTCATGTAATTCTGTTCTTACCTGGAGAATCTCTGACCCTTTTTTCCTGGTCTGAAACAGAAAAATGCATTCTCTTTCTGTCTCTTGCTTTCCAAAAAACCCTCTGATGTTTAGTGGCTACAGCACCAAGACTCCCAGACCCTGCACAGATGAGACAGTCCACTGAGAGGAGTCCTAAGGGATCTCAGGCTTAATTCAGACTAAGAGGGAAGAGCTTTGCAACCTAAACAGAATAGTATCCATGCCTCTTTGAATTGAGTTTCTGCAAAGCTGCTGTAAAATCAGAGGACACACTCAAAGTCGTGCAAGGTGGCTAGTGAGATGCTTATGACTCGATGGAGACAAAGTGGCAGCTGCAGCACAATGGAAGGTCTGCCATTCTCATGGCAAGGCCATTTACTGAGGTAAATATGCCACCTTATGGGACTGCAGATGGACACCTTTCCTTTTGTGAAGCTGTGGCTCATGCCAATGGAGAGAAAGGGACCTGCATGGGGTGAAGGATGGACTGAGGGAGAGAAGGAGGTGATGAGAGAGTGCACACAAGCAAGCTTTGGGGTGATAGAGTTTCTGCTCCCAGTTGAAAGCCAGCTTTACTAACTCATATTCCAACACTTGTAGCTCATTCACTTCTTCGAAAGCACAGTCCAGTTCCCTCTTGACTTGCTAATGTGCACAGCCCTGATCTATAGGGTAGGGTGATTTTCTGTGTAACCTTGGCTGTAGCATTTAATTCCTCTGTATCTCCATGAAACCGCCTACATTTTCTTCCCACTGAGTATTGAGCTTCTTCAACTCACTCTGACTTCCCTGATGAATCCAACTTGCAAAGTACTTACAGTACAGAAAACCTTGGCATTTCTGTACTGCACTGAATGAGGAAAGTTGCTGGTTCCAGTGTAACTGTGGGCAGCAGAAACTATATGTGTACTTTCAAGGAGAACAGAAGCCAAAACCTGAGAGCAATCAAAAATTAGCCCCTTTCTGAAGAGACAAGAATTTCCATTTTACCAGGTGTGTAAAAAGATGTATTTTATACAGTCCTTCATACTTAATTGTTCCAGACCTGGAACTGGATTCATGTAGCTATGAACATGCCAAAGGTTTGAAAAAACTACCAACACCAACGAACAAACACCAGAGGAAAAAACCTCCAAAACAACCAAGTCTCTATATGAGGCATTTACAGTCTATTTCACGGGGCTGCTCAGAATTTTTCACATTGTTTTTGTGATTTAATACCCAAAACTAGCTGCTCAGTCCAGTTAAAATTTTTTTCAGCCTCTCTCTTCGCAAATAACATGCAGTGTAACAGATTCCTGGGACTTCCACAGGAGAGGAGGATCTGTTCAGCCAGCAGCTGGAATTGAGTGCTTACAAGTTAGTGGAATGGTTCTCCGGCCCTAAGACAGTGGTTTCTCACTTTGGCACTATCTCTAGGAAGATCAGGGCCAGCAAGAAGGAAACAGGAAATTGCCAGGTCTGCAAGATAGAAACTTCAGGAAAGATTGAGAGCACATAAACTTTTGCTGAACCAAGGCGGCATGTCTGTCTTCCCCCTATGACACGGACTCAGCAGTGGCTTCCTTCCACAAATCCAACCTTAGCAAAGCAAAGTAAAAAAAATAAAAAAAAAAGAAGAAAAACAAAGCACAGACGCTTCAGCTTGCTGCACCACCCGATCACTTCCTCCCCGATAGGCCAACAGACTGACCCAGTTGGCAGGCGCATGACTGTGAGACCTGCACAGCATCTGGCTCACCACAGAGGGTCAAGAGGTGACACATGCTAAACACTGCTGATCAAGAAGATTTTTTGTTTGTGTCATTTAACTTCGAGATGGTAGAAAGGATGGGCACAGACACACAAAGTTCACAGGTTGTTAGTGAGGAAATGCAATTACTGCTTGCAAAAGTTTTCAGAACAAGGGTGGAAAACACAGGCTGTGGAAAAATGCTAGTGAATGAAAAGACCTGGTTGAAACTGGGCTTTGAGACAAGGCATACTTTTTCACTGCCATGAAAAATGTCAGCTTTCACTTGACGGTGGTGTGATAAGCAAAAGGTCTGTAAGACCCTTTAGAAAACATTCCCCACTTGGTGAAGGGAGACTTGAATGGCAAAACACAAGGCAGTGACAGACCAGAGCATCCCAAGAGGAAAAATGTGTGTGTGGTAGGAAGGGACAGAAGGAAAAGAAAAGAAAGGAGGTGCAGAGGAAATATGCATAGATTGAACCAGTGCAGGAAAAACAGGTCGAAGCTCAGGAATGCTAAACTGACAGCCAGACAAGGAAGTTCTTTTACTGTTGAGAGACAACTTTGCAAATGCCAGGAATGGGTGGGAGGGTCTGAAAATGTAGAGACCTTAGATTAAAGTAGACAGCAGACAAGGAGCTGAACACAAATGTCATGATACAATGAATGTTCTCCAGTGTGGGGTCCTTTGCTGTACTGGAGAACATCCCATCATGCAGAAAAACCTGAGTGGCCAAATAAACTGTTGGAAAGGATTCCTGGCTCATCTTGTTTTGGAGGCCACAAGGCCTCTTCTCCATGCTTGCTGTGCAGCAAGGCAAGGTACAAAACTCATTGGGCTGGAAGTTTGTAATGGGCTGAGCCCATGCTAAACAACACATGATACATCTGTTAGGGGGTGCTTCATCATGTGTGTCTTACTCCTGTATCTTCCACAGAGCTCTGAAAGGTCTCTTCAGGCTGCTGTCCACCAAGGCAGGTGCAGAGGAGGCTGTCAAAACTGAAAAGGACACTTAGGGTGGAGGTGAAGCTTCACAAAGCAAGAGCTGCCTGGATAGTCCAGTTCCTGCCCTGTTAGTCCTGATCCCAAGGGAACCATTGCATTCAGAAGAGAAAACAGCTGTTGGACAGGTGAGAAGCCATCTCCTGCTGAGTGCCAAGGCACAGATTCCAATCTCAGGAAAACCAACTGCACCAAATCACTGAGCAGGTCATGCTTTCCCATTGTTATGACCCTGTCTAATCAATGAGAAAGGTGCTGTTGCAATCATCTGCAGCTTCACTGCAGCCTGGAGAGGTTACTGATGGGATCTACATGGAAATCAAACTGCTGGCAGGAGGACTGGACTCAAGACAGTGAAGACGAGAACTTGGGCTCTTTTCTCAAATTCCAAACATCCCTATTCTGCAAGGCAGAGTGGGGAGCATCCTAATCCAAACAGCATCATTTCTGTATAGAGCAAACCACCATACGAGGTGGTTTTAACTCAAGATGACTTTTCACTTAAAAAGTGGGGAAAAAGAACTTTGACAGAATTGAAAGAACAAACACACAAAGACTATGAAGATTATGAAGACAGATTGCTGTCCTTCAAGAAAATGTCCAGAGGGAACCTGAACACTATCTTGAGGCCCTGCCAGCTACCCAAATCCAACTGCAGATTTGGTATGGCAGCAAGCTCCCTGAGAAATCAGACAGCAAGTACAGCTGTACTAACACTGCTTTCCCTGCCTCAGGATGCAAAATCTGGGTTTTTTTCCCTATTTCAGTCCACATATGATCCTTTCTCTGAGGGTTGATCATTTAGCTCACTTGTGCTGTAACCAACATTCAATTACTAAAATAAATAATGATAGGAAATCTAGGTCTGATTAGCTGCAGTTAGATTCAGCTCAGGTAGCAGTGCCGTCTTACTACCCCTGAAAGTTACTGTGGTAGAGGATTGTATTACAGATTCCATCTGGTACCATCAAGTTTGCCCTAATGGGTATGTAGTGATACTGACATAACTATTTCCTTATCACACTGAGTACTGAAATAATTTCATTCCATTATAACATAGTCAGTCAAAATCTATTCTTGTTCCTCTTTTCCTCTGAAGGATTTTTCTTATTAATTCCAAGTAACCAATTATACTTCCGCAAATCAGTGCAAAATGTCTTTACCTCTTTAGTTTTATCTACTCACAGAGAAGCAGGGATAATAAAGACTATTTAGCAGCTTGTGAAAGGAAGCGTGAAAGCTTTCTATTACAAACTATGTTTCATATAAAGTCAACATGATAATCCCTGTCATGAATCCTCCTTCAGGAAAGCACTGCAGCAAGAATATACCTAAAAATGAACCAATAAGCCCACACAAATCTGAGATTGCACTCAAGCACCTGCTTAATTTATTGTCACATTCACTTCCATGTTTTCCCCTGTGTCTTTATAAAGTTTTTATGAAGGAGAATGGATTTCAGCACAGTGTTTAGCCTTGTTGAAAGCAAGACTTGCCCACTGAAATACCTCATGTTAAATAAGTTTGCAAGAGGAGGCTGTGTCTACAAACTTCCCTTGAATAATTCTGAATGTGCAGCCCAGGATTCTTAGGCACTCATTAATCTGTCTCCTACTGCATACTCTGCAGCAAAAAACATAGAAGTTACTAATTCCACAATGAAACAAACTTTCATTGACTTTGAAGCACATCTTCAAAGTTATTAAGGGCATCTTCCCTCCCCATGCTCCCATCCCCAAAGCACAGACGACTATCTTTTGCTTTCCTGGTGGCTCTCTGCTTCATGGAGGTGGTTGTGAGAGGAAGCCCCTGGAAACTTGAGGCATGAAAGGGATGTGCTAAAGCTGAGGCAATTGAAGCTCAATCTGTTTCACCAGCCTGAGATCCCTGGGTGGTGGGGAAGAGCACAGTAGCAGAAATTAGCTTTTAAGATATAATGGTGACAAGCTCTGACACAGACTAGAGTGGAAATATGCCTTCAGTTCTGAGTTAAAGATACAGCAAAGGCAACTTGTTTCAGAAAACACAGACGGTTGCTCACAGGTTGCCAAGCATCTCCTTGATATCTTTGATAAGAAAGCATTACAAGAAAGGATCCCCAATAGACAGGCAGGTATGAAGATAAGTGAAGAACAAGAATGCTTATCAAGGACAGCTTCCTTTGTAATGCACTGAATTTATTTGTCAGTTTACCTGGATATTTGTATTCCACCAGAGATTTCCAAGGCCTTGGATTTTTTTTTTTTAATTATAAATTGCCTATACAATTGAAAACAAAGTTTTGAAATTTAACCTGTAGAAAAGAAGACAGACTATTCTCTTGCTGTTAAAACTTATTCCTTAACTTGAAATGTACCAATCCCTTTGGAAAAAGGTATGATAAAATCTTAAGACAGAGTTGTTGGGTTTTTTATGCAGGTTCTGCTAGAGGATCCAGTCTCCTGTCCTCTGGGGGAAGTGCTCATTGAGACTAAAGAGAAAAATCCTCTCTGGGTGGGAGCAGAGGGAAATTTTGACTCCGCTATCCACCAGCATAGCCACGGGACCCATCATTTCTGAAAAATACAGAGTTACCAGTTCCCTGTTTGGATTTTCTCTTTCCAGAGAAGAGTGGTGGAGAGAGACATTACTGGGTTATGCTTTGCTTGTAACAAGATCCTTTGGACTCTGTAAGCAGGGTCCTTTAATTGCAAACTGTCAAAGCACTTAGAATTCCTATCAAAGAAAGAGCTGTCTGTAGCAAGGGAGCCTTTTCTCCTTCCCCTCCCTAATTTCCTGCCTGGAGGTATGAAATTGTCACTGCTCATAGTGCTGCTTGAAAATGAGTGTGTATGAAGTGGCACTCAGGGAAATCATACTTGTGACAGTAAAAAGACAAACAAGAATGGCCTAGAAAACATGACTAGTATAGTAAAGCAGAAAGATTTCAGGTTGCCTAGCCTGAAACAATTTTTTTCCCTAACTGTGTAGAGTAGTCCTAGTGGGACTGACTCTGACAGGCTTCAAAGGGTTGCGTGATGTGTCAGGAGCAGTCACACTAGCAGGCAGCAGCTCAGTGTCCTCAGTGAACCCTGCCCAGGACCTCTGTGAACTGCTGCAGATGGCAGCTGTGAGTGCAGAGGAGCAAGTTCTTACACCCAGACCAGTCCTGAGAGATGGCTCTCTTCCTCCTGCCATCACCCCTGCGACTTCTTCAACTGCCTGCATTAAGAGGTGTGCAGTAGCTCACCTTGGGCTCACTGTCAAAGCTTTGTAGCAAAACTTCAGAAGTTACTGTGAGGGAGTGGAATGCTGTCCCTTCTATCTGCTGTCAATTTGGGCTTTTTAAAAAATGAGTAGTAGTATATTTGTTGCCATAGAAAGGACTACCTTCCTTCTACCAACAACACTGTTTGTTCTGACACTATTTTTTTCACCTGCTAACCTCATTTTATTCGGCTGCTGTTTCTTCAGTTAAGCCATGCTTTAGTGCACTGATACAATAATGGCATTTAATCAGTTCCTGTTCTCACGAAACATCAGAGAGGACTATGCAATAAACATGTCACTGTACCAACAGTTTTTAAATGTTTATGAAAAGGTCGAAGTTTTTTTTCACTTAAAAAGAAATACGTGAAAACAAGTGTAATGTTATTTTTCTAGCCTCTAAAAAACAGTCTAGTAACAACCATGCAGAAAAATAAAATGTGTTCTTGTTGAGAATAAATGGCACATTTTCTCCAGCAGTTAATTTCTACAATCTGGTTATAAATCTGTCAAAAATAAGATTTATAATGAAATGCTAACAGATTCCAGGCAATTGCTGTGCTAATAGAGCCACTTTCATACTCGTATATTGATGCAGATACAGACCTGCATCAGGGATGGATTCATAGGAATGAGAAAATGGTTCAACAGCCTGATCAGGACAAGACAGGCTCTGAGTGAAGGAGAACATGTAGTCCAGAGAACATAATACTTTCTACAGAAAGCAAAGATTCTTGTCCAGCTAAGGGAGGACAAAAGCTGGCAACGGTGCATGCAGCCACGTAGCCAAAAGAACTGCCCCGTTTACAGACAGCAGATGCCTTCCCAGCATAAAGCAAGTTGCTAAGGCAGTCCTATTGCTGGTCCTTGCTCTTCAGCTTTAAAAGGGACTCTTTGCTGGTATGGAGCCTCTCGTGTATAAGGAAAAGCTGAAAGAACTGGGTTTGTTCAGCCTGGAGAAGAGAAGGCTTCAGGGTGATTTAACAGAGGCCTTCCAGTACCTGAAGGGAGCCCACAATAAAGATGGAGAGGGACTTTTTACAAGGGCAGGTAGTGACAGGACAAGGGGGAATGGCTTTCAACTAAAAGAGAGTAGGTTTAGATTATATATTAGGAGGAAGTTCTTTGCTGTAACGGTGGTGAGGCATTGGAAAGGGCTGCCCAGAGAAACTGTGGATTCCCCATGCCTTGAAGTGTTCCAGTCACGCTGGATGGAGCTCTGGGAAACCTGGACTAATGGCAGGTGTCAGTGTCAGGGATATTGGAACTAGATGATCTTTAGGGTCCTTTCCAATCCAAGCCTTTCTATGATTCTATGATTTACTGTTTCTGTTTCTGTAAACAGAGCTGGGATGCTGTTGAGTACCATGATCAAGGACAATACCAGTTAGAAATGTGAAGAGTTTGCAGGCCATGTAAAGGGCAAGAAACAGGTATGCAAAGACGGAGGACACAAGAAAACACTAAGAAGCTCTTCACAGTGGCAGCCAGCATTTTTTGTAGTTTCTTCCATGAGAGAGAATACTCCAAGTGAAATGAAGAGGCATGGTGTACAGAGGGCCCTTCCAGGCAGGGGGCAACATTTGAAGTGTATGTTTGAACAACTGGTTTATAGAAAGCAGCACACAATTGCTTCCTGGGGGTGGGAACCTGCACCTATAGGGTGAGCAGGAGGGAAGAGGGGATGAACTGTAAGAGCACTGACGAGCAGTGAGATGAGAAACCACTAGAGGGATGCAGAAGGAAAGAACTGATGACACTGGAAAAACCTGATGGGGTGGAGGTCCTAGCTGTGTGGGTAAGGTCAGAAAGCCATTCTCTAGTGGTGTCATGCACAGGGAGCTCTCAAAATACAGAGAGCGAAGCTGGGCATTCACTGAGCCTACACCTTTTTAACCACTTCAAAACACTACACAGGGTGAAAGGCTCACCTTTCTTCTGCAGACTGGGCCTAATCTTTCAGGTTTCTTGCAGAAAACTGTTAGTGCATGTGGTACCCTACCAATGACCTTCCAAGCACTCCATTTGCTCACAGTTTTTTGAGTCCCTTTGTATCAAAATGAAAGTATATTTTCACTAGTTAATGTTTAGGTGGGTTTGTCTTTAAATCTTCTTTTAGTCTACAGCTGAACTGTTATGGTTCCTCACTGCCACATCCCTTTTATAGTGCCACGGTGTGTACATTTAAGAAAAAAAACTGTGCTAATGGGAACCTTGAGTATCAAATGTGTCACTGCCTCTTGCACGTGACTCAGGAAACTGCCATCCGCCAACCTACAAGAGAGACCCTAGGGACTTCCCTCAACATACTGCTTGTCGGAGATCATTGTTCCATGGGTTTCAGCCAGCAATTTAACAAAGCTCAAAAAATAATCCAAAGGCTGGAAGAGAATAGAACACCAGAGCCCAGAAAAACTAGGTGTTCTTTACACCAAAAAACAGAACATGTTTCACACGTTACAATTATTGGGCAGATGTATCAATCTTTACCATGCTTGTTCTAAGGTTAGGAAGAGAGAGAAACTCCTGGAAGCCTTGAGGATAGGAGAGAAATTTTGCACAAATAAGTGAAAAAGGAAGCTACCAAGTGTTTAGGGCCAACATCATAGGTGAATGCTTGACAGAGACAGCAGTGGAGCTCTCCTGAGGATACGGAGGATGTAGGCTTTTTTTTTCTATTATGAGATAAAACAAGAAGGTTGACAGTCTGAGCTGTTTAAAAATCCTGAGCCAAATCTTATAAAACCCTGAGTTTGGAAGAGCAGGCTATTAAAAAAAAAAAAAAAAAAAAATTCAGGGGGTGTTTCCTTTGCTGCACAAAAATCATCTATTAGGAACTCATCTTTTGCCAAAACCACATGAAAGAGAAGATGCTTCTCATAGACTACAAATCTGGGGTGTTTTGGAGAAGTAAAGGAAGACACTGCTGCTGCTGAGGTCCTTGTAGTAGGAATGTCTTTCACTGCAGGGCCTTTAGATGGAGTCTCTCAGTGGTATTGTGGGACAGAAACTGTGAGCTAGGCTGGTTCTGAGCAATGTGAAGCCTTTTTGTCCACTGGATGGACAATAAGCAGCTAGGTCATATTGCAGAGTACTAGTTCCGTCCTATAACTGAAATTTATCCTTTAATATGTGGACTGAAATATCTTCAACAGATTAAATTATTTGGCCAACATAATTTGCCTTGCATTTGTCTATTACTGTGACAGCATCTGTTGTCAACATAATATAACAAATCTGAAATAGTTATATTGTTCCTTGCCACACAAATTTAAAAAGAAATTACTTTCTGCCATCTGCCATGATAAAAACACGTGGGAGCAGCTTGGTCATAAGCTCTAGTGATAAACACATGTGCCTTCAGCTGCTTAAAACATCGAGGTGACCTCACCTTCGAGCTCTGTGCCCCCACATGCTATTACAGTGCAAACTGAGTGACCCCAGCACAGCTAGAGAGCTCACCGTGCAAGGTGTGTCACAACATCATCTGGAAAAGAGCTGCCAGAGAGAGGTGGAAGTCAGTGGTGGGAGCCTGGACACAACAGTTAGGCTCTCCCCATGTGAATCAGATAGGACAGGGTCAGGAAAACATCTTCACCCACAGAAGATGCAGCATACTAGTCACTCTGCAGTGTTTGATGGGGCCAATAATAACCTTCAGCTGTTAGAAACAGGACTAAACCTGCACAGAACAGATGATTTTTCGTAAGTTTCATTGTACTTTTGAAGTTGTAGTGAAAAAAAAGGTGGATTTTTTCAAATCAAAATCCTGTTTCCACCAAACACTTTCTATACTCAGAAAAAAAACAATTTAAGGTGAAATTTACCTGCTTTTAGCTGGAACCTCCTCTTCGTGCTGATGATTTGGAAACAGATTGTTTTTAGATTTCATTTAATAATGTTAGGATTTCAGAAGTAGAGAATTCTGAATTTTAAAAGTTAAGAAAGACAAAGGTAACTTGTCTCAGTAATGACATTGTTATTTTTGAGACTCATTTTTGGAATTCTTAAAGATTTTCATTTGAGTATTGTAAGGAAAAGACAGAGTTTGGCTTCATGTTTGTCAAATAATTAGCTCTAGCTTTTCTCAAACATTGTGTTGGATGTCCCACCTTCTATCTCACTGAAAAAACTTAAAGAAAATTCTCAAATTACTTGGCAACCAGAATCCAAAAATATGGTTTAAACCTATATGTTGGATAAGTAGTCAATATAGTTTGCATCAGTCCCAAGGACAAGAGAAGCTACAAATTTCATCATGAATGAATGTAACTAAAATAGCTGGTCATTTACTGTTATGTTCCCCAAAAGTAATATGAAGAAGCGTCAGCCACCAGTTCCTTTCAAATGATGTATTAGATAAATAATTAGCTCACAGTCTGAGTGGTTGTACTCAGTTTACTTTTACAGTAAGTTTGTTACTTTGTAATTGGGGACAACAAAGATTTTAGATACATGAAAACCTGACTTGTTTTTCCAGCTAGATCAGGAAGCTAAAAGAAGACGACCATGTTCCCCAAAAGCCTTGCCTTGCTAATGCTAGATAAACAGTGCTTCACTGTACTGTGAAAATTGGAGAGCCTTTCATAACAAGGAAATAACAAAAATGACTAGGTGTTTGTATTTCTAAATATAAATTGGAGTATTTCCAGTTTGGGGGAAGGAATATAGACTGGTTTATATGGGTTTAGCCTTTGCAAGAGTTCTGTGAGGAATTCTTTGTATTTATTAACACTCAGACTTAAAAAAAGCTAATATGAAATTAAAAATCTATATTTTTACCTTCCCACTTCACTGCACAATTTCACAATAACTAAATGTTCTTGCAGTTTGAAATGAGACTGCCTGTTCTGCATTTTGGCAGCTTTATTGAGTTTTTTTTCCAGACAGTTGAAACTGATTTCTTTTTTTAGAGACGAACTCTAAAGAATGGCACGACTACAGCTTGCTACTTTGCAACAATTCACACAGATAGTTCTCTTCTTCTCGCTGAAATTACAGGTGAGTCTAACAGTGAATTCTGAAGGATATTGTGTGCATCGTATTAGTTGAAGGAAACAATGTTTAGGAGTTTGAGAATACCTAGGGATCTGTCTTTGTCCTAATTTGTTTTTTATTCATTGTACCTGTCACACTGTGCCCCCAAAGCCCACCTGTTATCCACATTCACTTAAGCACTTCTGTCCTACTGTTGCTTCTCCTTGTCTCTTCACTCCCAAACCTGCTGCTGGCTGAGCTTGAATTAGGTCTGCTGGAGCTATTCTCCAGCTGCAGCTCTCTGCTCTTTCTAACCTTTTGTTATTTGAAGTTTAAAAGGACTGCATGCCAAGAGGCCCAGTCAGTGAATTAATTTCCTGATACTCTGAGGTTTCAGCTGATAATCAATGTCAAAAATCTTCACACAGCCTCTGAAATTGGAGAAGTGGAACCTGCATCAGAATCTTATCCTTCCCTTCTGTTCACAGTTGCAAATGCCTGCTGTTTGAAAATGCTGTAGTTCTTGCAGGATTTCTCAAGGCTCAGACAACTCCCAAAGCAGAGAAATTTAATAAAAACCTCAGATTTCATAAAAAATTACCTTGTCTTTCCGATTTAGTAGAAAATTTTGAAGCCATTACATTCAACAACTCAAATAGTAAAAGTGGACAAAAGATCTGATTTAGAAACACATTTGACAGCCTAGAATTGAGTATTATATGCATTTCTTACACATGAGTTCTGATTTATTCATCTATCATGGGTAAATCTCAAGAAAGAGGCTAGAATAGATCTGGAAATTTCTCCCTCTAACTGCATGTGGGAGGCATGTTGGCAATCTTGCTCCTTTCCCTTAAGAAGACATGGTTTGCTGAAATCTTTGTGCCTTTTCTTATCTCCAGGTAGTCATCTACTACAGCTACTGTACTTCCATGCTGGTGTTTCTCATCCTCTATTTCACAGCCATCTTCATATACAACCATTATGAATTCTAGTTGTGGTTAAATTACAGTAATCTAGTTCTCATTTATAAAGTTGGATAATAATGTAGAAGACAGCTCCTATTTAAATGTTGTTTGTTTCCTTATTTCTTCTTTTCTTTTTATCCTTAAAAGTCACATGAATGAGCCCAACTTAGAGCTAAGAAAAGAGTATAAACTCTGGTCATCTTAAATGAAGCTGGGTGGGGTGGAATTTGTTTTTTATTTCAGTACAAGTTTTGATAATGGTTTCTGGGAACCAGTGATTCTGAGTTTTTATTCTAATGCATCTCAACAGATAAATTTGGTCAACGAGCATTTGTTGGAAAAGTCTGCATGGATACGAATGACAGTGTGCCACAATACAGAGAGATTACTGCTGACTGTGTCCAAGAGACAGAAAGGTAAAATGATAAAATTGATTGCATAACCTTTTAAAATAAGATTTTTCATATGTCTGAAAAGTGAATGTGAATCTAAGAGATTACAGGTGTGAATTTATTAGTAACAGGTTTTATTCTTCCAACAGTACTGTCCGCTATAGTCCTGGCAATTCCTGCATATCCAGTTGCTGCACAGCCCAAATGGCATCTCTCTGGCTTTTCCAAAGAGATGGAGAAGCCACAGATCTAGGGTTTGAGAGAATATGTGTGTTTTCTGCCTCCTCTTTTCCTTTTCACAGCTGTGTATGTGGAGGTGGTGGACTTGACATACAATGGAGAGGTGGCAGCCAGTTCCTTTGTCCCCATCAACTTCTGAGCTCTTTCCTTCCACCATTTAGGTTAAGGCTTTATTCAAGCTGTAGGAGTCAGCTTTCATATACTCCATTTTAAAGATCTCTTCTCCATCATAGCAGCATTCAAACTACTCCAACATGCAGCTGAGAGAATAAAGGAGAATCAAATCAAGGCAATGTTTGTAGTGGAGGAGAACCAAGATTGGATTATGGCAGCTTACTGTCGTATGTTTCTCTTGTCTTTCACACCCATGCTCAGAAAACAATTAAGCAGACATACAGCTCTTCTCATAAGACTATTTATTTACTTGTATAAATATTTCAAATGTCATGCTGAAAGAGAAAACCCCTAAGAGTAATAGAAATATCTTATTGCACTTGTGTGAGGTCACTACCTTGTTTTTACAAATCATGCTAAAGGCATGACAATAAAAGTTAGAAATGGTCATGGATTTCTAACAGTGTTTGTATTTAAAGGCATTTTTAAAACATGTAGTATTAGTTACCTTCATTCTACTAACATTTATTTTCTTCTGTGTAAGTCCTCAGCTTTCATAATACAGCGCAAGTCCTGCCAAATGGGCCTGAAAGCAGCAGAACTTCCAGTTCTTACAGTTTTAAAAGCTTCAGAATGATCTAAATAGCTTTCTTTTAAATATCTATCTTGTGCCTCCAACTCATTCCTTTTTGATTGTGTAATAAGAACTATTTCTCAGCTTTGGGTGAGAGGTTGCCACAAGTACTCCATAGCTGACTAGGGAAGAGAGCCATGTGCTTCTTGGAATGGATCTGGAGTACTTACCAGAATCAAAGCAATACAATTGCAGAAGGATGAAAAAGCTATTTCATTAAGAGGGCAACATTTTAGTTGTGTTTTTGCAATTTGTTTTTTTAAGAATCTAAGAAATGTGATCTGTCACACGGACAGAAAATGAACTACAATAATTACAGTTACTTACAGTTAACCTCCAGAAATATTTATATTGTATGCATGAAAATAAGATACAATTCCAAATGCTTTATATATTAAATTTGTCAAGAATTTGAATCTACCATTCTTTGTCAAAGAGGATTTTAAAAAAAGTTACGGAATTGACAGCTAGATTACCATATATGGTACTCTTAGTTATAGCCACCTGCAAAGATGAGAACCGACGTGCAAGTCTGTTCTTCTGCTACAGAAGGCAGTGATTTGAAGCAGAGCTTCTTTCCTCATAGAGAAGTCCATAAGCCAACAAACTATAGGGTATATTTGCGAAACATACTTCATCACAATTCATCAGTTTTGAAACAGCTCACACTGTTCAAAGAATGTGAAAAAGAATGAAAACAGCCGCATTGAAGTTATGGCTTGTCACCTGACTATTATACTTCTGTTGGAGTTTCTGTTCAAATGAGCATTTTATTATATCAGGCTAATCAGTAAGAGGAGAGACAGGCAGATGATACCTAATTAACTTTGCATTTTGGCTCTCAAAGTTAGACAATGGTGGGCTCAAACTCCTTTGGTCATTGCAGAAGTTGAGGTCAGGTCTCTCACTTCCATTTGATGATCTAGCACAAGTGCTCTGTACCCAGCCTCTAGCATTATTTTCTTTTCTCTCTGAAGATATTTGATAAAATTGATACAACACATGTTGTGATCAAAATTACATGGTTTTCTTACTATAAACTATGAAACAAAAATTCACAGAGATCCTGCCCAGAAAACATCTCAAACTGTCTTTTGGAAGTCACTTACATACACCGAAAAAACAGGCTTTCAAAGAATTTCCTTCTTCCAAAGTCAGAGGAAGTTTAGTTTGCTATCTGCAGTATCCGTAGTGACTGCTTGGAGTTCTTTGTAGAGGTCTGAGATAGCTTCTTTTATTTAACAGAGCAAGTAAATCTTTATTTTCCAAACGGTAGATCATCTGTATATTAACATTAATAGAAGCATTTCCAGAAAATCAAGGGTTCTTTAAGTGAACGAGGCCATATGCATCTCCTGTAAGATATGTGCTGCATCTTTTAAAAATTGGATTTGAAAAGATTTTAACACTGCAATTTAAATTCATGGACAGGCAAATCTAAGTTTGGTTTGTTTTTTCTTTCTCTAATATTGCAGCTGTAGGTTATAATTATGTTTTCAATTCATTTAATGTAGCATGTGTTTGGTTTTCAGGGAAACTCAGAATAATTACTGCTTGTCTAATGCTAAGCATTGCAAATGAAAAAGCAATAGTCTACATGTTCAGGGTCAAATTCAAAATTGGCGTAATTTGGTGTCACTATCCTGGCTTCATTGTGTTCCCTCTTTTTATTTCATCTGAAAATCTGGCTCAACTTTCCATAAAAAATTGATCTATGTCTGAAATGTTTAACAGGGTGTCCAAGTATATATTTTTAATATTTTCCATAATTTATGACATTGAGGACAGATTTATAGCAACTTTATTTCTACCCTTTTTCAGGTTTGTCAAAGAACTACTGGAAAAGAAAGTAAGTAGTGTTCTTTTTGGAATTCACTTCTGTATTTAGAAGACGCTGTGTGAATACATTAAATAGTTAATCCTCCTATCCAAAGCTGTTGTCTTGGTGACAAATCAATAAATATACATCTTTCTGTGTAATAGACAGATATCATCACTCTGATAAATATTCTGCTAGTTTCATTGAGAAATGGACTTGTAACAGTGTCAAGTCAGTTTTCTGTGCTCAGAGCAGAGCAATGTCACACCTGTATGTTTCTCTATTGAGTTTGAAATATCTCGCTTCCTAGAAAGGAAAATTTTCTGTTAAAGAAAGGTGGAATTCAGTTTATCACTCTGTGGTACATAAGTAGACAGACTAATTAAAAGAATTCTCACCAGCAGAATTCATTGTTTTTTCAGTACAGTTACTGATCCACTATAAAATTAGTGTTTTGGATCAGCACATGTCTTAAAGTGTGCTTCTAAAGAAATTCAGGCTTGCGTTCCTGTGGTAAAGATAGAGGTTTACGCTCCAATATTACAAGCAGTAGTACTTTTCTTATGAGCCTTTAGTTTTCAGTGGCTTCTTTTGACATCCTATCTCAAAATATTCAAGAGCAGATGCCTTGAGTTTAATGCCTAAGCCATAGGTATTACTGGAGTAAGTTGGCTGATTTGCAAGGACCCGAGCTCCTTTTTTCTGGGAGATAATACAAGGAACTGCAGTCCAAGTTACCACTTACTGGCTTGTGCAAAACTCTTGCCTCTGACTCATGACAGAATTGCAATCCTGTTGACTATTTTTTATGAAAATTTTAATCAAGAAATGCAAGGTGTAAATCTCTACAGTTCTTGGTGTCTTCTCCCCTATTTCCTACTGTGTAGTATATCTGATTATACCACTATTCTTCCTACCTAGGGAGGAGTATAGGAGTTTGTTGCTATTATAAATAGAGAATGTTGAACAAGAAAAGGGCTTTGGTTTTGCAGAAGCTTGCAGTTTTGCAAGCTTCTTCAATGGTCACAGAAGTGGGACTCAAAAATATCTGGTCATTCAACCAACTTATTTCTCATCATGCATATGGGACTGTCAGCAAATGTGAAAAAGTATCCAGTGCTGCTGAAGACTGGTAAAATCACAGTGACTTTAAGAGAGTTCTAATGAAAATAAATCCTTTAATAAAGTTCATTAAAATTGTTGTAAGAAATCCCCACTTTAATTCTCTGTTTCTGCAAAGAAATGTCTAAGGAAAGCAAGGAAATGACTATACAGCTTAATTTGAGTTGGCACTGATGCAGTAACCAATAAGCAATGAAGACAAAATGTAATTGCCATGTAAATGCTAGTCTTACTTACGGTTACTGAAATATATATATGTGGAATACAAACCCTGTCTTTTTATTATTCTCAGTATCCCAGAGTACAGCCTATAATAACACCCCGCTTTGGCCCCTCCTGCACAGAGGACTTGCTGAATGCCCTTGGCGATTTAGCAGAGACTCACGATCTCCATGTGCAGGTAAGCTCTGAGAGCTCTGTGTGCAATTTAAATGGTGTGGACAGAACTGACAGCATGCTGACCATCTGACGACACCTTCAGGAGGAGCTACCTATCTGCTGCCGTGATCTCAGCATCCACTCTGTTGTGGGCTGCTTCTCTCTTTTACCTCACAATCACATCATGTGTTATTTTATCTATTATTTTAACATCTTCCAAAAAGTAAGTGGGCCATTGTGTCACCACACTATTGGGATGGACATGTGTACCATCTCATATCACTTTTAAAGGAACAAATGGAGCTACTTCTTTGGGTCCCATGGAAACTTCTTTGGGTCTGATGAAAAAAGAAATCCAAGGTGTACATCTAACTATAGGCTTTACAAACACTAGTTTCTATGAATGTATGTTTAGCACCAGTAGATTGCTCAGAAGGTTGTAATGTCAGGTTCAGTGCTGTTTAAAGGACTAACTGCTACGCATTTTCTTATTTCAGAGTCACATAAGTGAGAATGAAGAAGAAGTCAAACTTGTGGAGAACATGTTTCCTGCCTACCAGAATTACACCGAACTGTATGATAAAAACAAGCTGCTAACCAGCAAGGTAGCCACATAAAAATTCCCCCACCATAACTTACATTAATCCATGTAGAGAATAGGATGGTTTACTGTATTTACCTGAAAAATCTGTATTGTTCTTTGAAGGTCAGTGACATCTGGGGGAAAGTAAATTTGTTTTATGTTCTCTGTTGAAGTGTTGGATCTTTAAACAAGCCCACGCTGTTCCTAAGTATTTTAGGGGAGATGAAAAATAAACATATTTTATGCTCCCTGATCCGTTTTCCAAAGGCTCCAAAGAGAATTAGGGCAATGGGATTAGAAGGAGACTAGATAACTGGTATTGTAGGAACTGGTAATTCTTGGACAGTACCCAGTTATCCTTATATTCCAAGGATATTATCCAGTTTTTGCACACTGGTTTGCCTGAAGATTTCTTCTGTGGTGTTATGGTAGGACCAACTTCATTTTTTCCTTTGGAGAAGCAACCCTCCTTGTTGAGTTCTGAGCATCAACCTCACTTGCAGACAAGTGCACCTTACTGCTCTATCCAAAAGCACTCTCATCTCGTTTTACCAGCTGAGTCTACCAAGCTTTGAGAGGCACACTAGCCTGAAGAGTTGAAATTCATTAATGCTTTATGCTGGTGAGATAAATGTAATATAGCTGCCTACAGTAATTACAGGTCGGAGTGCCAAGGCACATGTTATTAGACAATGGGGTGGCAGAAGTGAATATGAACAACCCAGCTAAAGTCAGAATACTTAAATATCAGTCAAGTTAATTAAAAAATTTAGGAGAGAATTTTCTGAGGCACAAGGGGCAGCTGGCAACTCCCTGGGAATTTGCTATTGAACTCCCATTTCTGTGTTTGAAATTGAACCCCAACACATTACTTGTTTTCTGTCCTTTTTGCTTGAAAAATCAATATGGACTACAGAAGTATGTACACAGCATTAACCTTTGTTTTCTTGCACAGTCCTTTGCATACTGATTTGGATTGTGGGTGTTAGTGCTCTAAAGAGCATATTCATGCTGCAAAAGCATAGGTCTTAATTCTGTCAGACTTTTATGCACACAAGTGAAAATGGTCATGAAAAATCATGATTACTGGTGCCTTCTGGACTCAGGCTCCTGGTTGTTCGGGAAAGCGTTCTATTAAACACAGAACCTCAGATATCGTCTCCCCATCCACCCAAACTGAGACAGCAAGTCAATTTTTTAAAGTGTTTCTAAAGCAGGGTTTTTTTGGAGATGTTGCTTTTAAAAAAGCAATACAGATTTGCAGGAAGGTAGATGCTTCAGCAGCTACCATATAACTGAAGATGTGGCTATTCTCCTTGTGTTTTCAGCTACACTGAACTTGATAAGTAGAGATGGGAGGGGGAGGAGGGGTACAGTGCTATTAGGAGACGCTCAGTGGAAACTGTCTCCGTGCCATTCTCAATTTTATGTCCAGATTGCAAGATCTAACTGAGCTCTTGCTCTTCTCTTTCAGTGGGCATTTGGCATATGAGGTAATGCCAATTAGATTTGTGTGGAAGTAATTGTTTTATGTACTATTAAATTATCCTATCCTGTACCTCTATATTTTGCTTGTGAACTTATTTTTGAAGTCAGCTATGTAGGCTAAGAAAACTAATTTATCAGTTGCATAAAAAATTAGATTATTTTACTTAAAGAATATTTAAGATCTCTCTCTCTCTCTCCCTGGTGCAAAGCTTTAGAGAGCCAATAGGAAGCATGCTAAGAGTACATACATCTTCCATTGTATCTGATGTATTCCTAGCCCCAGTACTTAGTCTCTGTGTTAGCTAAATATAAATTGTAAGGTTGCTACAGCACTAGGACAATTGAGGAATTCTTGCTTTTGTTCATTGAAGGTCTTTGGTCACAGCAGTCACTGCAAGAGCAAGCACCCTGTATTCTTATATTGAAAAATGAAAAAAAGCTGAAGGAATGACATGTCAGGCACACCGAAGTTAATCAGTTTTTTCCATGTTGCTTTTAAGAGCTTCGTTCAGGAAGTGCATTACTTTCACTTGATGGTAACGTGTCCTTTTTGGCTATTTAAAGCAGTGCAGCAAAACTCACAGCCACAGAAGTAAATGATATATTGAGTAAACTGGTGATTCTCTTTTTCTTTAGACAGTCATGGCTCATGCCTGTCATCTTTCTGAAGAAGAGCTGAAACTTTTTAGTCTTCGTGGAGCTGCAATTTCACATTGCCCCAATTCTAACTTTTCGTAAGTTTAAAAAAAAAAAGAAAGTAAGAATGGTGTATAATTAAATAAAGCTGTTGATCATGTAGTACCCTGAGTTGGTGCTACCACTGCAAAGCTATTTATATGATACCTCATTACACCATCAATGACATATTGGATTGAACGTGACCATTTATCATCCACTTCTGCATAGCATGCTCTGGACTGATTTCTGGTCTTTCAGTTTAGTTATTGACTCTATATCTATATCTGTATCAATATTTCTTTTCTAAAAATTTGTTTCTTTTGACTGTTCTGTCAGTGGTAGATTCAAGGCATCTCCCTTCCCCCTGAAGTGTGTTAATGTTTTGGGGGAATGGGCTGTATAATCTTTCTATTGAGCAGACGTGAGATACTGCATGGTATCCAGCCAGAATAAATAATAAACCAGATCTTGCAGACGTTAAGGGAGAATCTTTGTCATAAAATGGCTCTGCAGCCCTGCTCTTCCTGAACTTTTTCTGCATGCATCACACACAACATGTTCCTTCTCCAATCCAGGTTGCGCAGCGGTGTCTTAAATGTGCGAAAGGTTCTTGAACACAATGTGAAGCTTGGTCTTGGCACAGGTTAGTAGTTTGCTGTAGAAGTGGTTTCTTCTGGAAACCATTGGGAGATACAAAAACATCCACCTGTTCATATTTAAAAATCAGCAAGTCTCCAACTTTTGGTCCTCCTTTGTTTTCCCCACTAGAGTATGGAAGTCTAGAGTATTGAAATCTAGGGTTGGTCCAAAACTGTTTAAAAAGAAAACAAAAAATTAGTGAAGAGTTTTGTTGCTATTGTGAGCTTAAACAGGGCTTGAATAACAACTTTGCAGTTTTCTGTTTTTTTGTTGTGTTCTATTCACTTGGCTGTGTGAGAGAGCACGTTTATTGGGAATTATGCCTTCAGAGACAGTGCTTAGCAGCAGAACTTGTTCAGTTTACCACATATGTCTCTTCAGGCCTTTGAATTAAAGCTTATAGAAATTTAACATGGGGAATTATACCCAAAGCTTGTTTCTAAAAGTCTGATCCCTTATAGATGTTGCTGGTGGATATTCAGCTTCTATGCTTGATGCTATAAGGAAAACAATGATGGCATCTAATAGCCTTCAGATCAATAAAGTGAATGAAACAGGACTAACCCTTGAAGAAGCTTTTCAGCTTGCCACTCTGGGAGGAAGCCAAGGTAAGAAGAAAATTTTTTTGAGTGGACACAGAGAGCTACAACCCTTTTTTATTATATCTCTCCCTGTCTTCATGGGAGATTCATGGATTTTCTGGTGCCAGAGTGAAGTCTAACTGGTGGGCAGAGATAATCCTTCAGTCTCTCATACCCGTACTAGGCTTTTTAGAGAAGAGTACTCTATTACTCTTGAGAGTTTAATAATAAAATCTTAACGGCTTTTCAGGTTGTACATTTGCTTTGCAACGATCCTCAGACTTCTTAGTCATAAGGTTATAAGTGGTTGTCTATTTATTGTACCAGCTGGAAATTTGTTTTCTCAGCAACCATCACCTAGAAGAAAAACTGCAATTACTGTAAAATCATGCATTCTATTTGTCATCAGTTTCTAATTTTGCTTGTGATTTTTGAGCTGTTAGCGAGGCAGTTTGTCACAAATCAAAACATCATGCAAATCACTCCTCCCATAGGGAAAACCAGAAAATTTAAACAGGCTATCCACCATGGTTGTTCAAAATGCATTTGCATCTGCAGAATACAGTCATATAGTATGTGGGTTATCCAGTTTTGGATAACCAGTTTTGTTATGATCAGTGTGCACATACAAATATACACAATTAAAAATGTTTTAGTGGAGCTGGTATGATTTAGCAGAGAGGAAATCCACACATAAGTGAAAACCCATTACTGTTTCAGTTAGCAGAAATGAGCTCACTACCTGCTAAAGCATGAGTCCCAAATCTTTACAGTGCAGCCTCTCCATAGCTGCCAAAAACCTCCATTGAGAATTATAAATGGACGTTTGAAAGATGTAGTGAAAATGTCACCGAACAGGTCTTGTCAGGACTATATCTGAATTCTTGAAGAGTGCAATGGGGGAAGTAGAGAAGAGAGAAGATGAGCAGGGAACAAAAAGTAATCTTTTTCCTGCAATATATACTGTTCCACAAAGTGTGAGAACAAACTAGCTGAGACACAGAAAGGAAGACTTATAAAAATCCCAAACTCCTATGTGGTTTCCCTTCCCAGCTACTCTTGTGCTTTTTCTATATTAGGTTTCTCTAGTAAAGTGTTAGTTCTGTATATTGATTTTAAGCTGGTTTATCCTTACTGAATTACTTTTAAAGGTAGAATATATATTACTTCTACAAGCTTTCAGTAGCCTGGATACTGAAAGTGAAAATTTCAGTAGCAGAATTTTAAATGAGTGGTTCTTTTGTTGAAATAATTTGCTTTGTTAAGACTCCTAAACACTTGTCACCCTCTTGTGTTTAATCTAAAAATTGCATTCTGCTCAAAAACCTGAAGGACTATGAGATCATTTTAGTTGAAAGTAATAGGTAATCAAATATTTCATAATTTGTAGGAGTTTGAATGTCTTTAAGATACTGTGATATTCCTGCCACTCACAAACTTCAGTGAAGACTGAGATTCCTTTGTCAGAGCAATCTGAAAATAAATGTACAACTTATTTGTAGATATTATGCTCTTTGATAACTTAATTTCAGAGCATTGGAAAAATTCATTTAATTCACAGATACTTTCGACAACTTAAAACCATCCTAATTTATTTCTAAAGAGACGCAAAGGCCTCTTTTTAGGTATTCTAAGCACTTGCAAGCACTCAGTTCTCAGCTAAATAATAGACCACAAGCCAAGCCTTACAGGTAGATAGATATGAGACCTTCAGATCTGGCTGTGATTATTTTTCCATGCCATACTATTCTTTCTTCCTGCTAATTACAATTAGTTATCCTCACTGGACACTTCTTTTATTATCATTTTATTATATATTACTATTGTAATAGGCCTATACAACCTTTCAAAGTTGCTTAAACTGTTTAAAAAATGCAATCTAATACTGCCTTAGCAAGGTGAGTGTTATTATATACTTTACTGTTTCTCTGACTTATTTCATTACCCTGTTTGTAGGTTGAATATTTTTGCGATATAACCAATTGCTTCTTAAGTTTCTTAAGAACTCAGGTGATAACATACTCAGTATTCAATTTGGTTTTGGGTTTTTCCTCATAATCATCTAAATTCTTGTTTGTCTTATGAATATTTCAAGTAAGTTGGTTGGTGCTGAAGACGTGTTTGTGAACTTGTTTTCTTCCTCAGCTCTAGGACTAGATGATGTGATTGGAAACTTTGAGGTGGGCAAAGAATTTGATGCACTGCTAATCAACACGAAGGCTTCAGATAGCCCTTTTGACTTGTTCTCTGCTGATGATTTTGAGGTAATCAGAACAGGATTGATGATCAAAAAGTTAATGGAAATGCTGTGGGGCAGGTCTGTGATACAGACAGAAAAAACCTCTTGAGAGTTATTCTGGTGACAGGAATTGGTGTACTACACCCCTGCTGTCTGTGCTTCAGCCTAGAGGTTCCATGCTTGCTTTTCTTCAGAATCTTGCTGACCCCAGTGACAGTTCCATAACACCATGAGCAAAAATGCATGTAATGTTTTTAATGCATGTTTTATTAGCCCAAGAAGACAATTAGAGTTATCTATTTGCAGTGACAAATGACAGACAAGAAAAAGCAATTTAGTTTTAGTCAACAGTTAGAGTTCAGGCTGAACAATGGCAACCTGCTGCCAGAGGAAAGTTAGGTTGTCTTTTCTATATTGCTGTTAAAAAATGAAGCAAGCACTTAAGATAGCTAATTTGAGTTAAAAGCACAGTTTTTATGCTAGCATTAAAGCAGTGTTGGCTTTATGGTACGGAAACACCTTCTCATACAAAAATCTCCTCTGACTAAAAAGATAATTAAGAGCACTTACTTGAATTTATAGATGTAGCCAGACTGCCTGGAAACAATTCCAGTTCTGTAAAAACTGTTATTTTTCAGTTTAAATCTAAACCTTTTAAGCTCAGTTATTGGTCCTTAGGACTTTAAAAATGTTTAAATTTTATTTTCAAAACGTAGATGATGTATGTTAAGTTTTGATTTCACTGTTACTAGGAATATTTAGGAGAACTGATTTATCTGTTCTTTCAAGCTTCAAATAATTATGATCTCGGACAACAGTATTGCTTTCTGAATTGTTTTCTCCCATTTTTCTATAGGACACTCTCCAGAAGTTCCTGTATCTAGGTATGTTTTGATTTTCAACTCAGGTAGAATTCTCATTTCCTACATCAAACATTATGTCAATTAATGTTGGGGTTAATATAAATGTATTTATATATAAGTAAGTATACATTTATTTGCACTGATTAAATATATTTATTCAACTCTTATATAAACATTAACCTGTGCCTGATAATTAGTATTATTTAACATTAATAAATAAAAATTTACTTATATTTATTTGTAAATATGCCCAGGCAGTGTCCGGACTGGGGCTGCATTGCCTCTGTGTTGTGATGTTGAGGTGCCTGGTGCCAGCTCTGGCCACAGCTGTGTCATGCTCTACCTAGACCTTAGCCTTTTTGAGGAGCTGTCTGGGTCAGACCAGCTTTCTTGCTCAGATATTGTGCAACAAATAATTTCCTGTACAGATACATAATATTTTTGGGGTTTGGATCTACTGACTATATGGAAAATCCATTCTAGTATTCCAGCAGCTGAATGCTATGTTTATTTTTTTAAAAAAGCATGGGTTGCAAAAACATTTATTGATCTTTTTGGTAGCCCTGGCTATTTCTCTCCAAATGGACTTTCTTAGTTCTAGGAAAAGGTCATTGCAAATGATGTGTTCCACAACTGATTTTGTGGACTGCATAATTTTCATTAATTAAATCAGTGCATGCATTTATGTGCAAATCTCTGTTTTGACCATGTTATTTCAGGTGATGATCGGAATATTTCTGAAGTGTATGTGGCTGGAAAGCAAGTGGTTCCTTTTTCAAGCTCTGTATAAATCCATTTCCCTTTTGCAAAATACTCTGCTGATCATTCTGCATCTGATTTGGAAAAGATTGTTTAAACACAGTGCCTGATCATCAGGAATGACACCTCACTTTTGGATAATGTTATAAAATTTGAAAACATTGAAAATTTTGTTAGACCTCTTGAGAATTACTTTACCAAAATTTTCATCATTCTAGAGGGAATGGCTATTTAAATATCTCTGTAAAAATCTGTGCATTAATGGGGATTTGATAAATACCTTATTTAAAGAGGACACCTGCTGTTCTGTTCAATAATAGTATAGGAAGCACTATGTGGAACAATGAGATGCTCATTGTCTATAGGGATTTAAAAAAACCCCACTGCTTGTAAATTGATGGTCCAGGTAATGGATATCATGGAAGAATGCAATTTCCATAGTATTATCATCAAGTATGGAAAAATTAGTGTCATTTTGGAGAATGTAGAGCAGTTTTCAGTTTTTCCCAGGAGCTTTTTTTAAAAAAAAAATTATTTAGAACATTATTTTTAAAGAGGAATTTAGTAAGACGTGTGTGTTTATAAATAAATAAGGATCCTTATCAAAGAGTTCAGAATTGTCATTTGTAGTCAGGCAGTCCATTGAATTACCTTGATCTGAGTGACGGCTGAATGAAACTTTTGTTTATTAGAAGCAGGCACTAAGATATCTCTGCAGGCTACACAATGGCAAACAAATTAAGAGGGTTTTCTGGACTAGAGGGAGTGCTTCATCTAGTTCAGCATCCTGCAGAATCTTCCCAAACTCATTTGCTCCTGACTGTTCAGACAGGACGATGATGTCCCTTCTCCTTTCTGCAAGGGAAGTGAGTGCATTTAAAAAATTTCCACAAGAAATGGTCTCTTTCTGGCCATTACCACCTTTGACTTGAGGTGAAAATCATCACTGAAAAAAGCAGCTCAGCTTTCATGTGCTCTTTGTGTCTTTCAATGTGGCAGCCATAATTCCAGCCCTGTACAATTCCAGGATTCCAGATAAAAAATATGCCCTTTTTGTTTTGGAAATCTGTGTGACTTCCTTTCCTAAAAAGGCATATTTCCCTGCTTTTTATCAGAGCCTTTTTTTTTTTTTTTGTGATATTTGTTTGAGGAGGGGATTACTTCTTATTTCTTTATTATGTTTTTGCAACACAAAGGATGCAAGCTTTAATTTCAGGATCATTAGAGACCAATATTGTATTTAGATACTGTAAACATGTGTTGAATATGGTTTTAAGGCCTGCTTCAAGCTTCTTTGATTTCACTAAGCCTTGTTTCGCACTTTTATCTCACTGCCTGGGGATATAGGACTTACCTCTGTTCACAAAACAAGGGAAGTCACTGCACCAAAGTTTCACTTTATGTCTACTTCTGACAGAGTGCTTGGCCCAACGTCACTCATAATGTTCTGATTTTAAAAGCATTTTCAGAGCTTATTGTATTGTTATGATTACGCCTACATGAGACAGCATAGCATCAAGGGGAAGAGTAACAGCTAATTTGGGCACTTAAAGCAGTACAGTCTGTTCAGTGTGGTTTTTTTGCCAAAGCTGAGGGGCCATACCAAACAGCAGGGAAGAACCAGGAGACGTCTTGCAGACATCACCTGGATGCAGCCGCTCACTGAGAGTTCACTCAGGTATCTTCCAGGTTGCTGCACTGTGCCACTGCTTGCCAAGGTACAGCCTTCCTACCCATTCAAAGACTTCTAAGGCTTTAGGAGTCAAGATCTAAGGATTAAGATTTACACATTCCATCGGGTGTTTTCTCAACCATGATGTTTTTCATGTGTCCCAATCACCTACACAGTAGCACACTTGTTCAGCAAATAACAATCTTCAGCTCTTTCACTTGGTTTCCTGATTCAGGGAGCATTTTTTCTCATGAATTTTGACATGAATTTAATTGACCAAATTTCACATTTCAAAACCAAAGATCTGTGAGACACATGTTTTAATCCTCCCAGTTACTGTTTGAAACTATTTTTAGGAAATTACATGGTTTTCAGCTTTGGCTTTCCTGTGGTGGAGAAAGATCACACAGCCTTGTGTACAATGTATGCTAGTGCCCTACTTCTTTGCCTCCAGAGCTATGAATTAAGTCAATGCTTTTATTTTAGTGGTAGTCTTAACTGTCTCTGACTTAATTGTTTTCCCATTATTTTCTGGTGTTTTTAAGAAAGCGATTCAGATTTCTTCTTAAAATACTTTTGAGGATGGACAGGTTGCTTATTTAAAAACCAGGAACACACTAAAACTTTAACAAGTTCAGGACTACACTGCTGGCCCAGTAACAAAGGGACTCTCTAGGATAACTGCTGCCAGTGAGCTTTGTATCTGAATTTTTACTGTGTCACGAGCAGTTTGACTCTTGTTAAATTCAGGGACAAGGTAGGAACTCACCTTTTGACCAGGAGGAGTGAGGACCAGGATGGATAGGATTACCTTAAATGCTGAGGTGCTTAGGCATAAAGGAAAGAAGTCTGAATTTGATGTTTGAAGAGGCCAGTAGAGGAATTCATACAACAAATAAACTGTGAGGGTCTTTTGACAGCAACATCTTAATTAGAATTGAATGGACAAAAAAATGCACTGCCAGAAAAGTTAAGTGGGGTCATCTGAGGCAGTCCCAAAATCTTGTTCAGTGGAAGATTGCTTATGCACAGGAGTTTTAAAGTTTTAGGTCATACAGAGAACGTAGTAGTTGGATTTCTCTGACGTAATTTTGGGAAAGTCACTAAGGATCCCACTGTGAACTTTTAGTCCTTGGGACCCTCTGCCTGTGTGTAGATTGCCAAGATGTTTGTTACAGTGGAGGAGGATCAGTGATAAGTTACTGCTGAGACTCGCACATCTACACCACATGCAGCTCAGGACCGCATATATCCCGTTTCCTTGGATAGATGCCGATACTGCATGTGCACTTTGAAGCAGGCCAAGTAATGGGTTTAGATTCTTAGTGTCTCTTTTAGAGATGAGTATATTTGGAAGGCAGCTGAGTTTTCAGTGTAGTTTCCTCCAAAACAGACTTCATTCTTGTATACCAAAACCACCCTGCAAACTGAATCAAAGTTCAATTAGGGAGAATGATTGGGAATTCAGAACAACACTATTGTCTCAAACCAAAATGCCAGTGGAGGCTAGAACTCGAACTATTCTCCCTCTAAGTTCATCACAGAACTTAGTAGCTGAATACAAATTGAAGCAACCTTCTTCCACCTTCCTCCCTTTTCCCTAACCACCCCACCACAAAAAAAAAAAATACAACGAAACAAACAAACATAACAAAAACAGAAAGAAAGAAACAAAAACAAGTTAAAATGAGACAACTGAACACTAAGGGGATATGAGTATGTGGAAGAAAATAAAGGGATAATTTTCAGTCAGTATAAATTGACACATACGACAGTATAAAATGACTGATTTAAGATAAAACCTCTGGAAAAATGCACATGCAACAGATTCCAGATGTCTCTCCCCATGAGTTCTCTTACCAGATGGTGGATGAGATCTTTCTTTCCTAGTATGTCTTTATGTTCAATGGTAGCATACCATTCAGACAAAGGAAGAAAAAGGCTATTTGTGTAGAGCTTGCTTGTTGGGACAATATGCTTACTGTGCTGTATGGTCAGATGAGCACTTATTTATTATAAATAGAATGTATTTGAATTACTGTTATATGTTGATCTCATTGTGTCACTTTAGGTTTTGAAATACTAGCAAGAATTGCCTATGCATTATGCAGCATTATTTGAATTATTCATGTGTGGCAAGTGGAGTTCTGCACTTTAAAATGTTGCCTTGGCCTAATGTTTATATTTATGCTGTATTTTTTGTGCAGTCCTAAGGTTTAAAAAAAAGAAAAAAAAAAGTGTATTTTTTCACTGTACTGAAATTTTCAGTAAGTCAACTTTCTTTTAAAAAAGGGAACTTTAAAATTACCCTGTCTAAAAGTCTGTGCCTGATTATACACTCATGAATGGAAAAATTATAATGGTTTTATGAACTTGGATAGTAACATTTAATGTAAAAAAAAGTGCAGATAAATAGAATTTTTTAGAATATAATTAAGATAGTGTGGTGCAAGTTAGCAAAAGGTATTGTTAAATATCTATAAGTTTTATTGAGCAAAAGAGAACATAGTTATTATTGATTATTCATTTTAAAAAGATACATACGTTTTGAAAAACAAAAAGCCCAAGTTCTTTCAAAGAATATCCCAGTTTTAAAAGAAAAGGTATTAATGTCATTACTCAGCCTAGCTGTTTAAAAGTATTATTTTAAGAATTTCCAATAACAATCCATGAGAGATGGTCAGGTGGACATCTTCTAAAGTTCTGGATTTCTATGAATAAATGGTGCTGCTTTATTTGCAGCCCGGTATGTGTTAGGAGTCAACTCACCTGTAAAATTATAGTGTAGAGTCACAGAATAAGCTGAGTTGGAGGGGACCCTCAAGGATCATCATGTCCAGCTCCTGGCACTACATAGCACCGTCCTCAAGGACAGGGAAGTACGAAGAAATTTGCAGAAGAGTGGTAGTGGAACACAAAATACTGCAAAGTAGAAAGGAGATAGGTCAGAGGAACTCATAAAAAGAAGGTGATATGTCAGAGAAATTTTAGGTGGGAAATGCTCAGAAAAGAAGATACATTCTCAGGTGATGTTCTGCTAAGTCATGGATGTCATTCCTTCTAAAAGTCATTGAGGTCCAAAACCTGACCAGGTTTCCAAAGCAGTTACGTACATGCTTAACAATACAAGCCCAAATACCTGCTAATGGCGTAATTATGAAGCTCTTCACAACTTTAAGACCTCTGCTTCAAGATTTAAATGAAAATTACCTGCAATGGCTCCAGAAGAAACATAATGTAAAGGGCACATTATGTTTTACCTACACCTGTCCTGTAAGACATTTAGCACTGGCCAGGACAGAGGCTGAATTAGTCTGGTCCCAGTGAAGAGCATCTGTTCCTGCATGCCCCAGACATGATTCCCTGTCATGTGCCTGGTGATGCAGTGATAACTGAGTCCAGTACAGGACAAAGAGTCTGGTGTGACTGAAGTGACTGAATACAAATTGTTTTAGATATCAGATTGTGTAGAAATGAAGCTCATTGTTGACACCACAGCACATTTTAAATTACACAATCATATGTATCTAACATTGAACTTCTAGATACTAGGACTTTGGCTTAAAGCTGTGGGGTTTTTAAGCCCTTGCACTGTAAGTGCAAAAACTCATGCTTCTCTTAACCAGCAAATGACATCTGCAAGGTATGAAAATGAGTAACAATGTTGACAAAAACAATTCTTGGGAAGCCAAAAGAATATCAGCAACATTAACAACAATTTGTTGTTTAAAGTTAATAGAACTATTAGTTTATGTGGAAAGGCTGAGCAATGTTTTTGGGAGGCAGTTTCCTGGAAACTTCAATGGAAATTCTTTCTTAGAAAATGCCCAGAATCAGTCTGCTCCAACCAAGAAGGTCCCTTGTGGCTTCTGCAGAGGCAGTCACTTCTATAGGAGTGAATGCAGTAGCCATGCCTAGACCCTCACTTCTTTACCCTGCCATGACTCAGAAGTGTGTATTAGGTTTAGTTCTGGCATTGGTTTGTGGTTTCTCAGATTTAGTCTTAGTTTGAAAATAACTATGCTAAAGGAGTGGAGCTGGGAGAGGGATAAGGACAAAGGGCAATCTTACACCAGCCTGCCTAATGATTCAACCCAAAATATTTGTCCCACCATGTAGATGTTATTATGTTTGCACAGCTCTTAGATGCAATGATTTGGCTTAATGACTTGAGTGAACTCGTAACAATTAACATCAGTCAAGGCTAGGACATAAACTGTGAGCAGCTGATAAACACATAAAAATGTTTTACTGTGACCTGCATTTAAGTCACCACCACCTTGGCTTTCCTTAGCCAAGGGCTCCTAGGCACATTTAGGTACAAAAAACTCCCTGGAGATAAGCCTGCAGAAGAGGCCAGTGTTAGTGACAACTGAAGGCTGTAAACAGCATCCTGTCTGGCCTTGTTTTTTGGAGCTGGGTTGTGTACTCCTCTAACAACTTCTACTGATGAAGCTTTTAGAAAGCATTAGTACATGCTCCTTACCTGAGGATGTGTGCATCCCTTGCTTCAAGACAGATTTTCTTTTCCCAAAGGAGAGTTCACATCTTGCTGGAGTAAGTTTTTCTGATGCTGATTTGTCTGCTTGTCACCTGTTGTGCATAAGCTCTGGTTTATGTGAAAATGCCTAACTGGAGTTAATGTTGTTGAATTTATCCTTCCTTTTGTACTTGTGCAGTTTCAAGGAAGAACAATGTATTAGGAGAAACGGTATGTGCGATTTCCACTTTTCTGCTTGGTTTTGGTCATGCTAAATAGGAAGTCGTACTGTTGAACAAAATAAAGAGGCCTTGTGTTTACACCAAACCTTGTCTCTGTGTCTGACTTTTGAGAAGAGAGAAAGCTGACAAGCTGACTAATAAACAGCGAAGGCCAAAATACACAGCAACATACCCTGTTTGCTGGGGAACCTGGGCAACGCCCCATCACAGGAGTTTGCAAACTCTGCTTAGTATGTACGTTATTTTAGGGGATCTTTATTCAGATTCAAAACTCTTACAGCTTTTGATGTATCTTTATTATCAGACTTGTGGGCTTCATAAATAAAAGCCAGCGCTTTGGTAACCACTTTATTTTTTTTTGTATTGGATTATACTGTCCTGAAACGCTTGCTTCTTGTGGTTAACAACAGTCACAGCTCCTTTGATGTGTGTTTCTTCACTTTCTTACAAAGCTTAGGCATAAAAACGTCCCCAGTCTAAGCAGCTCTGAAACTAACCAGAAGTGGGTTTTCATAAAACAAAAACTGCCATAAAAGGACCAGTAATTATACACTGAGGAATTGTATACTGAAATGTTGAGAATTATGTGCAAGCTGTTACCAACTTATCCAAAATTTTGTGCACAAGAAATAAAACTGTTCTGTATTTTCATCAACCAGCTTACCAACAAGTCATCGAGCTACAGAGAAAAGAAAGTGAAAGAAAACTTCTTTGTAGACTACTGTTCTGAACAGGAGGGTCCATTTAGGCTTTCAGCCTGGGAATTTGGCTACTTAAAACTTTACTTTTGAAAAACAACAGGAAGAAATGCTTTTGCAATATTTCACTGGAGAGCTGTGTTGAGACTTACCTATTTAGGGCAGTATGAGCCCCAGATGTGAGCACAGTTCTTATGGTGTAGAGGGTTTCCAAGTAAATTTGAAAATCTGAGAGCCTTTGGTATGCTCTCAGTAAATCTCAGGCTACAATTACCCATTTCACTACAATGACTTGATGCAGGCACAGTTTCTACAAGTGAAAACAGAGTTTGCAATCTCAAAAAAAGTCACCGAGTAATCCTGAACACTTTATCAACATAATTTTCATTAGTCTTCTCCCATATAAAGAAGGAAACAAAGATTCTTCTTGGTTTGAGATCAGATACTGGATTGCATAATCTCAGTTTAATTTGCAGTTAAAATTTGCAGTTCATGACTTAAGACCATAGTTAAAATGCAAAATGCAGGTTGCTTGCCCTGTGCTTGTACTCTGTAATCAGCTGTCTTCCTTTCAAAGCATTAGAATTCTCGTATTAATTCTAATTAAATACTAGAATTAATATTTAAGAGTTTAAGAGTTACCTTAAAATTATGGCCATAAATGCCATGAAATCAAGCTGAAATATGAGTAATGCCTCTTCCTTTCATAATTGCTCTTAGCTGTAACATCACAAAATACAGAAGTATTTTTCTTCTTAGAAATTGAAAATATTAAACAGTAGATACATTTTCATCTCCGCCCCTGCTTAAACCAATCTCACCTTCCAGCACACTGGTGAAGAAGCTTCATAGCTGTCAGAAACCCGTATTCTCTGACAATTCATAAAGAATATAGATTCCAGCTAGCTGTGGGCAGCATTAATACTTGTATTCTCTCGTTGCTCTAAAAATTAATCCCTGGCCTTCTATTTTTGAGAAGGAATCCCCATTGTTGTATTTTGGTGGCTTGTGAAATAGCAAACATGTGCCAATAGAGATCAATACTGCCTTGCGGGACAAAGCAGCCAGTGCTGAGCAATCCTCCCTATCCCAGCTCAGGCGCTGCATCTGGGCATTTCCAGCATTGTTATACAAAAATTCACTTGCTTCAAGGGTAACAGGAAGAAGAAAAGAGTTTGAGCTGTGTGCAGCAGATGCTCTTACAGAAAGAGAGATTCACAGATTTTAGAAATGTAAACCTGTCGCAGTGACTGCTGCTGTCTACAGCCCAGGCTAGCTCCAGCGGTGTGCGGCAGGAGTGGGGAGCAGCCGGAGGCGCAGAGCTTTAAAGCTGCTCCTCTGAAGCCTCAGCTCTACCCAGGGGAGCGAAGGCCCCGGGCACTGTAGCAGCCAGCCGCCCTCGAGGAAGGAAAAGACAAAAAGTAGCAAGGAGGCTTGCCACGGGAGGGAATCCAAACTCATTAAAGGAAGTCCACAGCAAACAAGCAACAGTTGCAGTGTCGCTACACCTTATAAAGGAGCGTTGAACAGGAGGAGTAACCCAGTTAGGGACCAATAAGCGGGTTAGGAGGGAGGGACGCTGAAGGGATGGACTCACGTCTGGTCCAATGGTCTTGGTGGGTGGAGGGAGAGGGGTCACATGCCCCAATGGGGCATCGAGGTTTGGGGGATTTCCAAGAGGGGCGGTATCCGAGGGGGCAGGATCTCGGGGGATTGACAGGGACCATATTAGGGTAATTAGGGAGGGCTTGGGTGACAGACACAGAACAATCCAGAACTCCGGGAGGGCTTTGGGTGATTGATAGCACTGGGGGAGCGGCTGGGGTCTGGGACAGACCAACTGGGAATAGAAGTGGGGAAGGTAGGGACGAACATACAGAATACTATAAAAACATCGCGTCACCAGATAAACCTATAAAGAATTGAACAGTTGCAATCCTCTGCTCTGACCTTTCCAAGCCAGAGGGGGTGGTTGAGGCATCCCGTGAGGCCATGTCTCATGTCTTCATCATGTATCCCCCCTTGGGGCCGAATGCCTCAGTGGAACACACACTGAGTGAATCTGAGTGACCAGGATTAGACTTGTTTTAGGCACAGTGCATAAGAGCAACATAACACTGCACACATTCTAAACGCTCAGTTTATTAAACCCCACTTACTATGGGTCTGGTTCCCTTAAGTGCAGTGTGGTGATGGACCCCGTGCTAACAGTTCGGGAGGTTGCTTGGACACCCTGTTGCTCAGCCAGCCTACAGAAGCAGCCCAAACTCTTCACTGGAGGCCTGTTGGAGAGCAGGAAGATCCCATCATCAGGGCATCCTCATCTCGATCTCTCAAGAGTAAAATTAAATTCAAATTGCTGCACTTGCACTTCTTCTGATATAAAAGCTATCTCAGTGCAGTTTATGTGCACAGACAGCTCTCAGCTGTACCCCTGCCTGGCTTGGGAGCTGCTGTTGTCCTCTAGCTGCTGCCACTTCTGGCTGTAGGTGCTGATGTGGAACTGGGACACGGTGAGGCAGCATGAGGTGGTGTCATGAGCTACCTTCATAAACTCCTGCACTTCAGTTTTTCCTCTCTTTAAAATGAGCAGGGCTTGGCAGTATTACCCCTGCTTTGTAAAACCCTGTGAGGAGTTAAAGGGGAAAGAAACAAAATGAAAATAAGAGAGAAAAAGGAAAGAAAGAACAAAAGCAATCATGAAAAGAACAGCAGGAGGGGGAAAAAACATGTGTCCAGCTTTTTCCCACTCTATTTCCTAGGCTGTATCTTACTGAGGCGCTTCATAGCAGTGGAAGCAGCCAAGAAGAGGTCTTCTGCCTCTTCTCCTGGAGCATGTCTCCTCAAGGCTGGCTGGCAGGACATCTACAGTGGTCCTAATGCCTGGTAAACCCATGCCATAAAAATCTTCCATTTAAAAAGTCCTCCAGCCTTCTTGTAGTACTGAAAGCTGCACTGGAGAAAAGGACGCAACCTGCCCAAAGAAAAACCTTGTTGTTTAGGCCACGAAAATTGAATTTATAAAGTCACTGTAACAATAACAAAAAACAGCAATGCAGACCCTCCAGGATCTGTGGAATTACCTGATGGTTATTATCCAAAGTGCAAATGTTGCACAGGCTGCAATGCTGAGGGCTACAGCCTGTGGAAGCATGAAATGAGGGTGGGCCATGGTCTCACCTCACACTGCTTCATCTTGCCCCAGTCACACACAAGTGTGTGACTGTGCCATCATATGTGGCTGCAGGATTTGTGCCAGGCTTCACAACAGCTCCTTCCAGGACTCGGGTGTGCTTGTGCTTGCAGCTAACCCTCTCCATTATATTCTAGGTCTTTCCTGCAAAATGCAATTTAATTTAAAGTGCCTGGAATTGGCTTGGTAACATTTTTCCAAAAAGAGATTTTCTGCTGAGTGGGAAGGAACTAGATGTAATTGTAAGGTGATGACGAAGAGGTACACAGTGGTCACAAATGAGTGGTTTAGGTCACTTGAGGAATCACTGTCAAACGTATTAAAAAAGCAAGTTTAATATAAATTTCCGGAAGCACGGCTTAACAAAGTTCAGTGGCCAGGTTCACTGCATTAAGTACTACATGGATGAAACATACAAGGAAAATCAGGTTAGAATTGATTTTAAATGATTTACAAGGAGACAGGAGACATAAAAAAGGTTAGGATGCAAAAGGGGAGACCCTCCTTCTGAGTCATGAGGTTTTAGCTCATTTGCTAAACTACCAGCAGATACCTGTCATGTTGGAATCCCCCATGAGTACAAGGGTGGCCCGTGTGAGATTTCTGCCAGCCTCCTGTAGAATGAATCATCTGCCTATCCATCCTGGCTGGGCAGTCTGTAACAGACTCCTACCAGGACACCCGCTCTGCTGACCTTCCCCTGGTCTTTACCCACTCAACCGGTCACCATCATCATGGGTTTCAATGTAATCTAAACAATTTCTCACAAACAGTGCTACCCCACTGCCCCTCCTGCTTCATCTATCTCTTCTAAAGTTTTTATAGCCACCCAAGTAATAAAGTAAAATTTCATCCATTGCAAAAAAACCCCAAAACTTCTGCAGGGAAATGTTATCTGTAAATCCTGCTGGAAGTATTAAACTGTTGTGGGACTAATTAGGCATCAGGCTGGCTTGAGCAACGCTTTCTCCTACACAATACCCATTCTGTGAATTCACTGAAGTCTTCAGCCATCACACTGATGACCCTGGCCCTTCTGTCTTAAGACCAAAAATCCCCATAACTTTCTGATGTGTTAAAAACAATTGATTTGGGGGAAAAAAAATACAGCAAAGGGAGTGGGCACAAGAACGCCAGAGTTGTTAACAGTATAATATTCTTCACATGGACAGCAGGTACATCTCCATGGCACACCACCCTCTCCTCACTGTGTGTCCTCTGCAGGGATAACTGCATTCTTCATTATGCAAGAGTGTGAAAGGGACTGAGCTGGGTCAGACCAAAGGTCTATCTAGCAAAACTGTCCTGTTTCTAGTAAGGATGGTAAATAATAAGGATGTGCAGGAGGAAAGCAGGACACAGCACAAGCCTTCCCTTGCAGACACCCCTGCTTTCAGCGAGCAAGTCATATAAGGTCAACACTGCAGTAGAGAAGTTTGTTTTAGCTCTTTAGTTTGTCCAGTGCCTTTCTGATACACCCATGTTTTTGCTCTTCGCAAATCCAGCGACTGTGAATCCCACCTGTTCATTTTGTGTTGGGTGGCACAGTCCTTTCTTCTGTATGTTTTACTGACGGCCTAAACACATCCCTGCTTCCCAGACTGCAAGCTCTAGTGAATAGTATAGTGTCAGCTTTTCGATTAGCATCATTGTCCTTAAAAATGATTTCAAGGAAGAGTGAGAATGTTTTGTGCTTCTTATATTTTTGGTTCAACTTATCAAACAGGTGTGTTCATGTATTTATTTTGTAATTTGGTTTGACAGAGAAAGATTAGGGCTGGGCAGTAAATTACATGTGAAGTAGACTGGACTGGTTTCACAGAAAGCAAGGAGGAACTGCCGGTACTACCTGTGCCCCAAATAAAGCAGACCGTTTCATAGACCTGGAAGCAGCAGAACATTTTGCACTTTTGCAAGGGCCAAACAGGTTGTCATTTGCCTGAAGCCATTAAAATATCTTATTTGTTTATGCCAAAGCTGACAGACATGCTGAGCTGGGAATTGCTAAAAGATGGTGTCAGATTCAGGGTTCACTGCACTTTAAAAGAGATAATGTGCTGCTAACAATCTTTCCTTGATCCAAGACTGACTTAGAGCATCAAGTTTCCACCTTTTCCTCCTTCCTGTATAAATGTACTGTGTGGTATGAGAGCCGTTATGAAGAGGATAGCAGAAACCCTATGACAGGGAATACGAGAGGAGAGAAGCAAGAGAAGGGTATTTCCTTCCTCCCCACTGGCCCTTGTGTATATAAGCCCTAATTCTTAAAATAGATCCTTTCTGACAGAAAAGGAGTACAACAAGAGTATGGAATGTTGCACTCCTAGTAAGGACATGAGAGGAACAGGCAGTACAGCTGGCAGTGGTGTCACCTTTTGGAGATGTTTTGTGAGTTCCTGCTAATGTGCATTCTGTAAGCACTATCAGAACTTTACATTCTGGCACAAGTTTAAAAATTTGCGTCAAACTACAGACATATTGAGCTCTGGCCTCAGTGAATTTAAAGCTTGACGGCAAATGGATGCACAAAGTGCAAAATATCCCTTTGGATCATCATTCATACTCACTTATGTTATTCACGTGAGCACTCAGAACAATTTTTTCATAATTGTCCTGATAAACATTCAGATCCTGTGGTGACAAATGTGGAATGCATGGATGAACTACACGAGATTATGGTATTATGATATCCTTACAATAGCAAGGATAAGCATTTGTAACTTGTTTTCTAAACCCAAGATTACCATGCAACCTCAATATCCTCATAGATGCAAAGACCATGTAAATATCAGCTGCCCTTCTCTTGGAATAAAGTCACAAAACCAAGGTATTAGACATTACCAAGAATTACCTCATAATAACCACAACAGCCTTTTGAAAACACTTAGCATCATTTTACTCTAGAGGGCAAGAACAACAGCACGGCCCGACTGCTTTTTATATCTTTGGCAGAGCCCAGGAGAGACCAGCTGGACACTATTGCTCCTCTGCCAAGGCAGGGGGTACAACAATGAGCACCTCCCTTGGCCGTGAGGATTCACCTGCCAGCTCTGCCCCTCTCTGGAGCAAAGGAAGACAATGCTGACTGCTTGCAAAGGTCTAAGCAACTTGCTCTGATAGACAGTGAAAGATTGCACTGTATTGCTCCCCTCTGTAATGTTTGTGCTGCTTTGGGAGAGTTAAACCTTCCTGCAGGCATAATTTAACCAACCACTTCCAGTCTCAACAGCATGTGAAGATTTTTATAAAGAGGATTCTTGCCTGTTCAGTAAACTCTACACCCTGGTTACTAAAAATATCTATATAATTGTTTTGGGTCGTTCTGTTACTTAGGCAGGTTTCTGAAGTGTTAATTGTGATATTAGTGCTAAATGCACTGAGCTGTCTTTTGCATTTACTGAAATTGTGACTCTCTGAGCTGACTAAATCTTTACATGTTTAACTTCAGAACAAGACTGAGCTAATGTATTTCCAAGTGGTATTTGATAAGCAGATTATTCCACTGCCTACAAAAATCCATACTAATAATTAGGTAAAATTAAGTATGAGAATGATTTGCGTGGTATCTCTCACTGACATAAGTAGTTCCCACACTCTTTTCTGCATTTCACTTGGTCTATTCACTATGCAGAAGGTGAGAACCTTGAAGCAACCATGGCCTCAACATTGTATACTGGACTTTGAGACTTCTATTTTAACATTTTTTCATATTGTCATAAAAACATAACAAATACTCTTATCTCTTATTACTGCCATTTGCATGACAATTCACCTAAACATGACATAAAACTCCTTGTTGCAAATCTTTATAAAGTCAGAAAACAGGAAAAAAAGTACTCCCCCTTTTCTCACAGGTCAGATCACATGTGGGCAAAATTCACATGGAGGCATTATAAAGAGCAATCATACTGCAGACATTACATCTTCCTTTTTGTTAAAGGAAAAGCGTTGCTTTGAAAATTGAAAAAGGGACTTGAAGCACAAACTCCTTCCGTGGACGATCCGATCCACATGGCTGCTTACAGGGCTTTGTGCAAGCTTTTGTGGTATATTTGTGCCTTGCCTCTGAACACAGGTAAAAGTGAAGTTAGCATGTCTTGTTGAAATTTGGTATTCCCTGGCACTTGCAGTGAGTGTGGAGGTGTGAGACTGCTCATGCTGGAGCAATGGTGATGGAGGAGGTGTTGTCCTCCCCTCTTGAAGGCTCAGCTCTGCCTGGTGACTTTGAAAATCTTCTCCATCTGATAGACCCTTGTTGCAGCATCCTTGTTGCAGAGGCAATATGTTGGGCATAAATATTCATCCCCTCCATGGTGCCCTTGGCAGGGCCTGGCAGCTGACTGCATGCATATACTGCTGAAACTCCACATCCGTCATCATAGTGGTGGTGTGGGACAGACAGCCCCATGGCACCATGCCCTGCCCTTTTGGCTTACTCAAAGTCTTTCTGAGCTCTGGGGCTTAGCAGTATATGGTCAAAGTGATCTGATTGTGCCAGAGCTTGGCACCAGCAGCACACATAAAACAAACGTACCTGCCTAAAATATTTACTTGTTCCTGGAACTTTGTTCTGGGGCGAGCCAGTGTGACTGACAACTTCTTTAACTGAAAAAATGGGGTTGTTTTAACCTTAGTTTTTAGCCTTGGAAAGGGGGGCCTTAAGACACCAGTTAGTTTCTTTTATTCTAGTATTTTTTTAAAAGCAGTTTCCTTATACTGAAATTCCATGTAGGTACCCAGGGAGGAGGAGGAAAGAAAAAGGCTGTTATTTAGATGCTGAGTCACCAAAGGGAGAGGTTTGCAGTGTGAGGATGCATTGCTGGGATGGTGTGGGCTGGAGCTGGCACTGCAGCAGGTGTGGCTGGGCCCCCCACAGCCCTGCCAGCCAGCCCGGGACTGCTGCAGTGACACAGGTGGCCCAAACCGGGCTCTTGAGAGGCATGGCAGGGGGGATTCCTGCTCACATGGGGATGGCAGTGTCAGGGCTCAACCTGCAGCAAGGAGACCCTGCTGGGCTGTCCTGGACACCCTTTCTCTACAGCTGATTTTTGTGAATCACTTTCAGACATGCCAGAGGGAACTTGAGGCACAGTGAAGGCTGTGGTTAGCCACTGGTTATATTAAGCTGAATCAAACTCCTGAGCTGGTTGCGTTTCTACATTTGTGGGCAGAGGATGGCTCTTTCCTTGAAGGAGGAAAGAAAAAAAGCTATACAGTGTGCTCATGGCTGTAACTCTGCATTCACAGAAGGTTTTGAAACACAAAAACATCTATCTGATCTCTGAACATAAGGCTTTGCTTCTCTACACGCAGCTTTCAGATGACTGAGGTGGGAGAGTGAGGGGCAGGGATTTTCAATGAAGCTCTCACCTAGAACAGAGCTGAGCAGCAAGCAGGTGTGTTTGAACAACAGGCTTTTTAAAACCACAATGACCAGGTTTGGGAAAAGAGAGCTTTCAAACAGTACTCTTTGTCTGTACTCCACCTAACAAAATTGTGTTTAGTTAAAAAAAGACAAACATAAGTTAACAACTTAACCGATGTTAGTAAAACATTCCCTAAAAGAGGCATATTTAGCAGAAAAAGAAGTGGAAGTTACCCTGACTGCTTAGGACTTGCAGTCCATAGTGGCATTCTTGCCTTCAGCTTTTTAAAAAATTTTTCTCAATTTGTAGCCCAAACCAGCATACTACTTATACTGCAGGGTGTGCATATATTAACTTACTTTCTTCAGCACTAATAAGGTCTGCAAAGATACGTTCTTGGCATAACCTTTTACCACAGTTAAAAACACACACACACAAAGCAGCTTTTCAAATTATGTGAACTGCTTTAAGAAAATCAGACATGTTTGTTTCAGACTGTTAAAGTGCTATCGTGAGTGGGGATGAAATAAAAGAGAAAAGGCCAGCCAAAGCTTGTGCAGGAGTTAAGTTACAGTGAGGGTGTTCCTGAGGTCTGGCAGCAGAAGTATATGGGTATTCTTGCCTATTGGTGCTTTTCTTGTTTGGCGTTGGTGTGACACTGTTGTTTCCTGAGCTGAAGTGCCAGCAATCAAAGAATTTTAATAGCCTTGTGAGGACCAAGTGTGGTGGTGGATGGATTTTGGCCTCCAGAGAAGCATACTGGAGTTCACAGACCTTTTGGGGCAATATTTGCTGTAAGGTAAATATAGAAATGGCAACTCTAGGCTTCATCTGGTTTTGCCCACCAACATCATATGGTGGAGCTGCGTCTTGAGTAGTGCCCAGCCAAGGGGCTGCTGTTCCTCCCCTGGCCCTCTCTTATACCACTCTGGAGCTTGGGGGAAGCAGGGATGCCACAGTGACCCTTGAAGAAGCAAGGAGAGCTGGGTCTAGAACCTGGCACTGCTACTTTTCATGGCCAAGGGCAGTGTAGAACTCAGATGTTTCACTCCTCTTGCTGAAAGATGGGTTTAGTCAGCATTTAGGGCATCCCTAGATGTTGTACATCTGCTTCTGGTAGCATAACTCACCCACCCTCTCTGAGATCTGCGACATTGCTCTTTAAAATGTGGCTTTTAAACTTGGATCACTTGACCAAAAGCAAATCAGGAAGCAATTGCACAAGTTAGGGTAAAACTAGTGCTCTAGGACAGTCAAGTGACTGGTGGCAGCAGTCTGGTAATACAGCACGACTGGAGCCAGAACTGCAGGACCGTGTCCTCACTGACCCTTTTCGTGCTTTGTCTTCCCCTCTGTGCACTGGGGACAGCAACCCTTACCCACCAGCACGAAGGGCTCTGGGAAATGAAGAGGCAGAGTCCGTAAAAGTCTTGGTGTTACTATTCACTGATATAACCTTTGGTCTCCAGCAGCTATTTGCAGGCTGAGTGTTACATGCCTCTATTTACTGAAGGCTGGCCAACACTGAGAAATGACTCTGTGCTGAACTGTGATTCAGCCTCAGCAGATGACAAACATAACCACCCCTGCTTAGGTGAAATGATGAGTAAATTAACTTGAATCTCAAGGCCACTCCCTAACGTAGCACAGTTTTCAAACTCTAGCTTAGAAAATGTTTCTGAGGAGCCAGTGAACTACTACTGTTGGACCTTTATTTATTGGCAGGTCCAGATATGTAATTACTAGCTTGTATCAGCAACAGTATCACCTTAAATGTAAAGCTATTTCTGCAACCGGCAGGTGACTGGCTCACACTCAGCCAGCAAACATTGAAGTCACAATGGCAAATGCTAATCTTTGCATCACTGCTATGCTTGAAGCTGCCAGCCAAACTGTTTCAGCACTGAGACTGAAACCGTAATTCCTCAGCAGCGTGTACAAATCTGTGTGTCGTGGTTTCACCTCTCCTGCCTGCCTGTGCATCATCCTCACACTAGACCCAGCACTCAGTGAACTTCCTGCAAGCTGCTGTGGTGACTGAATTGACAACAAAACATCCAAGACTTTGGTCATACAGGGTCAGTCAGGAATTCTAGCTGAAATACACAAATCTGTATGGGTATTATCCATCATATCAGTCCAGCAATCAAAGGAACCATCTCAGTCTCACTCTGAAGACTGAAACCAGACTGAGAGGAATCAAGATATTGCCAGGGTCATAAATCTATTTTCCCCTCATAAATTCCATGCTACTTAAAATACAACTAAGGAAAATCTATTTTAGCCTAATCCTGTTTAAACCTAATCTGACCTGGTCTCCCAGAAGCATTATCAAAGTCAAATAGCCCTGTACACAAACTGTTTCACAGGCTCCCTTGGGAACTCAGGGTACAGTCATCACGTACCCAACTTCTCACTGATCCACTAAAGAAAACTTCAATCAAATCTAAAAATGTTTTTCACTCAAGGAAAACCCTCATCAGAAAATGACACAGGTTGGGTGGATTTTAAACAATATACATCTGCACTATGGTAAAGAGTTGATGAACTAGAATGAGCAATAGTGAATTAAATTGATTTTCTTTTCTTCACATCTGTGCTACAATCTCAGTGATACTACCAAGTGAAGATTACAGTGGGACTTCATTCTCTTCTGCTATATTGGAAAATCATTAACCGGGCAAAAATATTAGAGACAGGGATTGTAGGTCTCCAAAGGTGAAAGATGTGAGCTGTAGGTAGCATTTCTTCACCTACATGCTTGCCATGCAAGAGCTCAGCATATGCTTTCTGCTTCTAACACCTCTCACAAGATTATGCCAACAATGTCAACAAACATCACCACCAAATGCTTTCAGACAACAAAATACATTAACTACCTGTCAAAACTGCTATCAATGAAATCTGAAAACAAACCAATAAAGATAAGTCCAAATACACATCTCTAAATAGGCCCAGCTAGCATTTAATGACACCTTTCAGACACTGGATAAAGGGACTGAGGGATATGATTGCAGTGGAAACATGAAGCTGACAGAAGAGTTCTGCAGTGAGCAGGGCCGCATATCGAATAATGGCTTATCTTTTTTTTTGATTTAATTATTGCAGCATCTAGGAGGTATAGGAAGAATCTAGAAACACATGGACCAGGAAAAGCCTAAAAGTGACTTCCCATCAATAGTGCTCACTGCCCTATAAAAATAAACTCAACCCCCTGGTAAAATCCCCAAACAAAGCATTTTAAAAGTATTGATTTTTCCCTACTCAAACCAAACCATGGTGAGCATGGCTGGATATGGAGGAGGGTAAAATCAGTTAAGACACAGCCACATTGTACAGCAGATTAGTAGGCAGCTAAGGTGTCTTGAGTCCAGTTAGGCAAGTACATTTGGCTACTATGCAGTCTCTAACTCTTTCCTTGGTTTTCAACACTTTTCATGAAACATGCCAGCCTTGGTAGTTCATTTAGCAAACAAGCCTCTGGTCTATCAATAGAGAAGATCTCACTACACTGATAAGTGGCACACACAGTCCCCTCTACATTTTATAAAAAACCCCACACACGCATAACCATTAAAAAAGCAAACAAAACAAAGAACTTGATCCACAGTGACAGTAAGATAATTGAGAAATGTTGTCACCTGTGCATGGATCAAAAATAGAATCACAGAGCAATGGTAGTAATGTGGCATTTACAGGCATCCCAATGGGAACTTGAAAGGAGGAGGAGGGTTCTGGAAGTGCCTTCTCTTGACAGAGGTCATGAGTAACCTGTAAAATGCTGACAAAGAGGGAGGCACTTCACCCTGCAACCCTCTCAGATGCCTAAAGTTAGTTAAGTGAGACCTAACCTGCCTTGGACCAGGACTCATCACACAATGATTAGAGAATCACCGAATATTCTGTGTTGGAAGGGACCCACAAGGATTATCAAAGTCCAACTCCTAATCTACCCTGCATTACTTGTACTTGGGTACAAGAGTAGATATAATTATCCCATTTATTTTTTGTTTTCTCTCCATAGTGAATAAACCCAGATTGTGATAAGCAGGCTTATTGCTGCTTGGAAATAAAGGCTGGTTGTAGATACAGGAAGAAAAGAACTAGCACGACAAGGGAGTTTAATAAAAACACAGATATCTTACTTAGGCACTTTGAGCCAAAGTAACACTCACCTGAGAAACCTAACTTCCAACACTGCTACAATGCTGGCCATGAGCTTACAACAGAAACACACCGTGAAATGAAATTGGCATTAAAAAAATAATTTGCCATCTGCATCTTACCATCTAGTATAAAAGGCAAGTACAAGACAGCTTCTTCAGGAAGCTATGACATTAGCAATTTCAATTATCAACTTCTTTTTAAATGGTAGGTTTTACCTATGCAAATAAAACAGTCAAGCCAGTGTCTTTGGTTGCCATTGTAGGTGTTGATTCTTGCATTTATTTCAGTACTCCCATCTTTACCCCTACTTTTGTTTAATTTATATCAAATCACAGACTGCTGATATTCTGCTAATTTGTATCCTACAGAACTCAGTTCTTCATATCATGAATGATCCAGTCTTCAGTTCTGTGTTACTAGGCTGATGTACCTTTCAAGCAGAAATGGTCTCTGTACTTCCTTTGGTGAAAAAAACCCCAAACTCAACCCTGTTTCTTTGGTCATCACTAAATTACTTCTAAAATAGGCAGCTTACAGGCTGAAGCACTTTCTGCTAAGTGTTTACAGTAGATTAAGCAATAACTCAGTTCTGCAAAATGGCATTTAAAACTCCCTCTGTGGTGGTAACTCTCACTACACTCACAGACAGAACTTTGTTCCTGCACTGTATTTTGACAGTCACTCACTATTCTTCCAGCTGAAGTTTTCTAACTATTCACATGTGTCCTATGTCAATTCCAACACCATCCAGGAACTTTCAGGTGTACTGCCAAAGCTCTTTGTGTCTCCTAAATCAGAAAGTAGTCGATCAAATATCCTGGGTGTTTAATTACAGAAAAAGATCAAGAGAGTCAGTAATACATAATTTATGAGAAAACGCTAGCTCAGAAACTAATGAACAAGCAGAAGAATCACACATCTATACAGAGAGCAAAGTTCCATTTGTGACTGAATCATAGCTACTTAATACAACTGGATACCTGAAACAAACCAATTCCTTATTTGCTGCGTATTTCTTCCTTCAAGCAATGCATTAGATGATACTGTAGAGCAGGTTAGGAACACAGGAAAAATGACATGCATTTTGACTCATTAGACACCAGACCCAAGTCAAATCCTTAAGTACCCTTTTAGTGACTAGGAGCCGTGACAAATACAAGCACCCTGGACATTACACTTGCGAATAATCATCTTCCAAAGGAGAGTAACCAATGCTTTCAGTAGCATGCTTTCAAACAGCTAAGTATCATGAAGATAGTCATCAGGGCTTCTTGACCCCATGGCATCCTTACACATCACAACCAACAACCAGCCAAAGCATCTGGCAGTTCATCAGCACTGGAACCACCACAGGAAGGCTATCCTTACTTCAAATTTCAGGTTTAACAGTAATAGCTATCAGTAAGTTTGCCCAGAATCCTGTGGAACATAGTGCACAGCCATAACACTTGAGGCTAGGCAAGTATTTCAGAGATTGAAGATTATCAGTTTTTCATGACCTAGGTGTTTTCATTTACTCATGTGTTTATATGACCCTTTTTGTTTCCTAATCAAAAAAGCCTCCATCATTTAGAAATGTTGTTTAAAACAGAGTGAGACTCTTTCCAGAACATTATGCTTATGTATGAGTTAAAAAGATCTCAGTCTAACAGGCAAATGTTAAATGAGGAAGAGTGATATGTGAAGCAATTATGTTTTTCTCTTGGAAGATGTACCAGTGCAAGTCTAAACAGTGTCCCCAGACATAACTTTGCCAATACCTGCTCTTTTCAAACAACCTTCCCCTCCTTTGTTTAGTGAATCATAACAGAATTAGAGCTCAGGAGTGATTATACACACTACAAACACTATTAAAAGAACAAAGCTCTGGCCAGCTTGCAGACTTAACTTTGAGGACAGGCTCACACCCCACTTAAGTGTAATTTACATAATACAGTTCGCAATTTCAGAGGAAAAAGAGGGACTTTTCATTTCGTACTTTCCTGTACAGATGTGCCAAGATCAAGTATTTCAACAATGTTCACAAGTACAACCTTTGCACAGAAAAAGTCAGACTGAGACCACCATAATCATTAACTAACAGTATCAGTACTACTACCAGTCTTAAGCCACTCTAGCCAAGACAGTATCAAAACCAGACAGTTCCTCAAACATCCAGCTACAGCGCATTCTCAGGTTCCAAAAAAAAAAAAAAAAAAAGACAAACAGCATGTTATTCTTATGGAGCCACTGACATCACTTTAATACAAAAGGTAGAAATACTGTAATTTTGGTGCTTTAAAGCAGTTCCATGATAAAGTCCTAAAATTTATCCAGGAAAATGAAGTCCCAGAGCACGCCTGTGTTCCCTTATTGGAGGTATACACACAGTGGCTGGAGTATTAACTTATCACGATGACTATCAGCTGACTGGTGGGATACACATTATCCATTTCTGATATAAGCAATTTTTATGGATTATCCGGTATTAAAGATGTCTTCCTCCATGGCAACATGTGCTCTGTACTGTGTCCTTTTCCTTCCCACTGGAATGCATAAACCAGGCATATTTAACACCTGTATTTGGTTGCTGTCACTGACAGTAGTAACTGCCCAGGTCTGCTGGTTAAGATGTAAACAGAATAGTTTAGTCAGTGTACTGGCTCAATCACGACAGATCCACTGAAAATAAGTTTGAAGTTTATTGCTAATATTTTCCTTTGCTCCCTTTAAAGCACATTGTTGTTTGCTGGCATTTTCGTCAGGTCATCAAGTAGTTACCTGTATTGCAGTTGCTCATGCAAGTTGTCTCAAGAGAAGTTGGTATATCCAAAGAAGGACATAGGCAAGCTCAAGTATACGACAACATCTGTAAGAACTTGTATTAAACTTTGCACTTGAGCATCTGCAAGGTCACATTCTCATTACAGCAAGAACTAAAACCAATGAACTACCATAAAAGGAAGTATTTCCTTCTGTACATTATTTTTATTATTTACATAATACAATATAGCATAGATGCGGGGTAGCTTATGTGCAATACATAAATATGAACTATCTGTACATGTTTGCATATCTAATAACTCAGAAGTACAAAGTTAGAAGCGAAACCTGATGCTTTTAATAGTGAAGTAAAAACCAAGACTGAACACTGGCAACAAAAATCATGTCAGGAGTAGTGCCTTGTGTACATATGTAACTATTTACAGATGAGAACAGGCATTACCACAACACTAGTCTAAACCGTATTTGTTTATATAAAAAACACAAGTTTCATACATCACAAAACCCCCTTCCATTATAACACAGAAGTGATATATATTACCAGACAAGCATCAGTGAAGAATACTGCCTTTTCTAGAGTTGTTATTGTACAATGCCGTAAATAACGCAGCCCATGCAATACACCCAAGAACACTACAGTCCTATACCCAAGTACAATTAAAAATGATAAAGCAGCCCTCCAAGAGTTGTTCCAGCTACCATTTAAGTCTACAGCAGCCATGTTAGGTATGGTTTTCCATGCAGAACGGTGCAACTGTTACATTTAAAACTAGAAAAATTAATTCCTAATATTCTTCTGAACTTGGAACACACAGAACATAAGTAGTACATGAATAATAAACTGCTCTAATACTTCAGCAACTTATTTAGATCTGTGTTGCTTGATAGAGATGCTGTGGTATGTCTAGAAACATTTGTAACTGTTTTTTGAAAACCAATCTTACAATATTGTGCTACACAACATTTTTAGCTATGCAAGGAAAAGCAGACAACTCTGTTGCAGGCCAGTTCATAAGCTCCTAACAGGACATTTCCTTTGGGAACTTTTTTTTCAAGATTCTAAAGTTCATATAATCTTTTCCAAAACAATTTCCTTCTCAAGTGCATCTGATTTTTTCCATTTTTCTCAGTGCAGTTGTTAAGTGACTTAAATATGGCATTGAAACTCATCTTACTAGGATGGTGGACCCCTCTACACAGCTCACATTCTGCTGGAAAACTAAAATGAAGTGTGGCAACTAAAAAGTAGAATGAGATTTTAAATGATAGAAGTAGACTGCCAACTGTTTTGATGTATCCTTCTCCAAAACAGGCATATAACATTAGCCGAACATTAAATACCTCATGCACATCTCAAAAGGCAGAGCTGCTGCACACATGCAGATTGCATACATCTGTTTGGCACATGTGAACTAGAGTCTGTCCTCTGTGCATGTGTATTCCTGTGCAGGTTTCTGATCATCCATCTATTCTGGGGAGGGCATATATATTTTCAAGGGCTGTATCTATCCAATTCTGCCTGTAACAAACACCTGAACATTTGAAATATCATTTAGACAGACAGGACTAGAAGTAAAACTTTGGAAAACAAAGGAAAATGACCATGCACCTGCTCTTTTCATGTTTTTTAGGATGTATTGAAAAAAAAGCCCCACAAAAAGTCAGTCTTTTCATAAGCACATTAATTTATATTCTCTGAATTTTTTCAGCCACCACAACTGGATTCTCTTTTCTGATTTTTGCTGCAGCTTCTGCTTTGTAATCATATGGGCAGTTATGCTTGTCAGAGTAACGGTGAAGTCCACAAAACAGGTTTCCACATCGGCAGTCAAATCCTGTACACAGAAAAAGAAGCAACATTACTAGGAAGATTAGTTTTTAATTAAGGTATTAATTAAGGGTGCAGTCACTACAAAGAGGATATGTTTGTCTACTATGACATAAAAATAAATGGTTGTACTAAGTTGTTTGAATTCTGAAGAAGCTTATAAGGTTAATAGAACACATATTTTATCAAGTAAGAGGTAACTAATCATGCAAATTTGTTTAAAATTGTCAGTGTTCTCATACCTGTAAGGCCAACCTTCTTCCTGCACATGAAACATCTGTTCTTCTTTGGTTTCGGCAGTTCAGCACCTCTCTCTTCACTCTCTGAAGTACCAGGCTGAGAAACTGATGGGCTTGGTTGAGTAACAACTGTTAAAGCAAGCAAAGGAAATATGGGTGAAATTTGCTTTTTTTGACTTTATCTAAAGCAGTTCACTGAGACAGCAGCTAGGAAGCTGCTAATTCTGTGACAGATCCAGAACACAGCTATAAAACACACAGTTCAAAAAAGCCCTCATTTAAATAACAAAGTGCAGATTTGCATTGCATATCTGTATTTTTTGTAGTTTATTCAGTTTTAGTGTTCAAGTAGGTACAGTCAAAATAAATACTTTCTCAATTGCCTCTTTAGACATCTTTAGAACATCTTTAGACACAGCTATTTTATTGAAAAAAAAAAAGGTTCCCTCCCTGAAATTTAGTTTTCTAAATTGATATCCTCTTCATATCCAAAACTGGAACTAAGGAAAGCTGAGAGATGCACTTGTACACCACTGTAATACCTGTTCTTGGCACAAGTTTGCTGAACACTCCCAGAGTATGATAACATTTATCATAATGTCAATAACTACAGAATGCATTTCAGAATAAATGGAGTATATAAGCCTCAAGGACTTATTTGCAATCAACTTCATACAAATATGGTTTGTTAGTTGTGATTCTTTTGAATCAGTACTTGTTTTTCAAAACTGTGTTTGCACTGACACTCAAAGGTATTCTAAAAACACCCAGAAAACTTCACAGTTCACCTTACAACAAGAAAGGCCTCAGGTGAGACATCATAATCTAAACAAGATTTATAAGCAACAAATGCTCAGAAGTAACAAGGAACCTTCAGTGCTCATCACCAAAAAATTTCATGCAGTAAAACAAATGGTTGCTAGTATTTTCTTGTACTTCTACATTATAGCAACAGCCCCAATGAACAACCAAGGTCATTTACAACCTGGGTTTTTTGTCACATCACAGATTTTTTATATATTTTCTTTTGTGAAAACAAATTTTTTTGATAAAGATTTTCTAGATGAACAAATATGAGACTCAGAACTTGTCTTTAAATCTTAAGAAAATTAGTGTTCAGTACCAGTTTGTCTACTTAAGAGTCTGTGACTAAAAACTGGCTTAACAACCAGCAGTATCACAAACTGAGTGTACCTGTTGAATGTTACACGCCTTGGCTAACAGCCTTTAACTATGGCCTTAAAAAAAAATAAAAAGACAACTCCCCAAAAGCATGGCCACATGCCTTTTTAAAGATTTGTTATATTGCTAGTTGGTTTCAAAATGAAATGCTAATTGTAAGCCAAGAGAGATAAGTAAGAGGAACCAGAAACAGGCACATTGCAATTTGGTGTGTAGTTAGCTATGGGAAACTTCATCGACATCAGAACCAACTTAAAAACTGAGCCCTGGGAGCATGCATGCTGTTTCAGTCACATGCAAAAGAAAATGCAGAGGGGGGCAAATCAACAGTGACATAAAGTCACTCACAACATACATTAAGAGAAAACGGAAATGAGAAGAGAACCATTTATATCACTGCCTAACATGTATCAACAAGGAAGCAAAAATGAGAACAGCAACTCCCCAGGAATTACCAAGGCCAAGACACAGCCTCGTAGAGCACCCTACCACAAAACAAAGCCTCTGAGAACAAATGCATCTAGGGCAAATGTTACCAATTACTACAGGTATACTTTCATCTTTGCATCAAGAAACTGCAACAATGGCAGCCCACAACCTGTACAGTGATGAAAGTGATCCTAAGAAACTGCAGCAGCACATTTCCTGAAAGGGCTGCTGAACTGGATCCTTCCCCCATAACTAAAACGTCTTCCAAGGAGGAAAAGCAGTACACAACATGCAGTAATGGTCACTAGAAGGTACCAAGACAAGAGGGAACAAAGTTCCCTAAATCCAAACTAAAACGTTCCATTTATTACTCTCCATGAACAAAGGATTCTCCTATTATTTTATGCCAGCAGATTTAAGTCTGATTTGTTTTTATGATGTTAAATGTTCATAAATGTGCTTCTGAGTGATGGCTAGGACAGAAGAAAAAGCTGCCTATCCTGCCCCCTAAAGCGCAGAACAAAACTCCTTTTTCTTCAACCTGTAGATGAAAAATATTGAAAATTGTAGTTTTTCTGACATGACATCAGGAGCTCATGTAAATCAAAATACTGTTCTTACAATTGCTTGTCACAAAAGGCTTCCTTTAACACAAAGGACAAATCCAACTGGGCAATTTGTACAATTCCAGTCCTCAAGATATCCAATTAAATTCATGTCAGAAATCACACAGTGTTAATCAAAGTGCTCTAAAGTGATTTCTGTATCACCACAGAACAGGTAGCTGAAAAAATGCTGACAGCTGGAAAATAGTGGTTACTGGTACCTGTAGACCTGGTTCCTCAGTAACAGTGTTCAGATGAAGCAAATTCGTCACCACTAAAACACCTCACCACTGCAAAAGAGCTCCTACTGGCATGCATGCACATTCTCATCCTGATCTCCAAACTGGAGAAACATGGATTTTAAGGATGGACTATGTGGTGGATGTGGAATTTACTGGATGGACGCAGCCAGAGAGGTGTGGTCAATGGCTCTATGTCCAGGTGCAGACTGGTGATGAGTGGTGTCCCTCAAGGCTCTGTCTTAGGACCCCTGCTCTTGAATATCTCCATCAGTTACACAGACAGTGGGATTAAGTGCACCTTCAGCATGAAGGAGGGGATGCCAGACAGGGAGAACTGGACAAACTTGAGAAATGGGCTCGTGAGAACTCAAGCAATTCAACAAGTCCAAGTGCAAGGTGCTGCACCTGGGTTGGAGTAACCCCATGGAGTAACCTCCATGAGGACACACAGTGTGGCTCATTGAGATCCCTCTACAGAGAAGGACTTGTGGATTCTTCTGGATGAAAAACTGGACATGAGCTAGGAGTGTGTGCTGGCAGCCCAGAAAGCCAACTGCATCCAAATAGGAGTCAGCACATCAAGGGAGGGGATTCTGTCCATCTACTCTACTCCTGCCAGACCCCACCTGGAGTGCTGAATCCAGCTCTGGGGTCTTCAGCACAGGAAAGATGTGAATCTGTCAGGTAAACACCAGAGGAGGAACACAAAGATGCTCAGGGGGCTGAAGCACCTCTCCTACAAAGACAGGCTGAGATGGGGTTGCTCAGCATGGAGATGACAAGGCTCTGGGAACCTCATTGAAGCCTTCCAAGCTTAGAGAGCTTACAAAACAAGGATAGATTTATGCATGGGCAGATAGTGATGGGACCAGGAGAAACATTTCTGAATTACAAGAGAGAATTATATTAGATATTAGGCAGAAATTCCTTACTCCGTGAGTAGTGATGCACAGGAACACAGGGGTTGGAATGAGATGATGTATAAAGCCCTTTCCCCCCCCAAACGGTTCCATGGTTCTATGTAGCCCTCTCCATCACCTTGGTCATGTCCCTTCCCGTCTCTGGGTCAAGATCTGCAAAGATTTACTTCGCTTGAATTTTACCAGATCAGTTCTCCTATTACAATGCCAAAAACTTTAGGCACAACTGATTTTCAGAACTGGGTAGGCTTTTATTAACTAGTATTTTGGCCTTAAATGATTGCCTGTAGGCACTATAAGATGCATTCCCATCATGCCCAAGGACAACTATTATCCTAGCAAATTAATGATAAACACTAACATAATTGAAGTACTGGAGGTGGGTGCCTGAAAAACTCCACACAAATACAGGCACTTCATCATGAATTTGGGAAAATTTCCTTCAAATGTAGCCTAAAGATAAGATCCATGAGGAGCAGCAAGGCCACTGATGGAAACAGTTAGCCACATGACGAAGTAAAACAGCTACTCAACCTATATGCAGAAAGGTTCTACAAACTGGGGAATAAAGTTCTTCTCAGACCCCAAATTATTAAATCACAGTGACTACATGGGACTGCCACTCAAAATTGAAAACCACTCTAAGAAAAGAATGTTTAAAGCTGTCAGTAGTTTTTCTTATACAAAACAGTATGGCTGCTTCAAAAAAAGCATGTGTATTATCAGTATTACAGAGATTTCACACTGGAAAGGAATGAATATGATGTTTTGGTTGAAAAAAACATGCTGAAAATAAATCAGTGCTATTTTCTAACATTCCCCATATCAAAAGTAACCAAAAAGGGATATAAAAGTAAAAGAATAAAGTTTTTAGAAGCTTCTCTGACTAAAGAAAAATTCACCAAAATAAGATCTAAACACCTTAAACTTCAAGGATAACGGGCACAAATTCTTGAAAGCATAGGAAAAAAGATTGATTTAAGGACTGTGACTTGATGAAGCTAACTGCCAACTCCCACCATTGAAGAAATGGAAAAAACAAAACAAGAGAGATAGAAGGTAAACTCAGAAGTCATCCAAAAGACATTAGATGCATTTCCACAGTTCTGGAGCTGAAACATAGTAGTAGTAGTAGAAGTACTAGAAACAATACAGTCCTTATGCTGCAGCCAATGCCAGCTGGCTCCAGGACAGTTGTGTCACTGGCCAAGGCTGGGCCAATCAGAAATGATGGTCATGGGCCACTCTTCCATGGGTGCTCCCAGGCTGGAGTAGCCTGTCCTTGAAGGACTGCACCTCTGGAAGAGCAACCCATATTGCAGCAGTTTGAGGGGGACTGTTGCCTGTGGGATGGACTCACATTGCAGCAGTTCTCGGGGAGCTGCTGCTCGTGAAATAGACTCATGTTGGAGAAGTTCATGGAGAACTCTCTTCAGTAGGAGGGACCCCATGATGCAGCAAGGGAACAACTTCTCCCTCTGAGCAGGAGGAGCCTGAAGTGACGAACTGACCACAACCCCAATTCCCTGACTATGGGGCAGGAGGTAGAGCTGGAAGGAGGGAGGAGTGGGGGGAAGGTGATTTTAAGGTCTGTTTTTACTTCTCATTATCCTGTTCTGAATTTGTTAGCGTAATAAATCAATTTCTTATCTCTAATTACAACCTGCTTTGCCCATGATGGTATTTGACGAGGGATCTCTCCCAGTCCTTCTCTCAACCCATTAACCCTTAGTTAAATTTTCTCTCCTCTGTCCAGCTGCAGAGGGGAGTGAGTGAGCAGCTTTGGTGGGTGCCTGGCATCTGGCTCAGGTCAACCCACGACAAGTGGTTACTATTAACCCAACTCTATCTCTTTTACACATCTTTTATTTCCACTTGAATATCTGCTAAAATAATAATAAACCAAACAGAAAAGGGTCCACCATGCTTCACCCACTTGGTGGATATACTGCTCTAATAGCGTAACACATAGAAAAGAAAGAAGTTCACTAAGTTTTGCATTTAATTCCTGCAACTTAGCAGGGCAAAAAAAGGAACTATGAATCATATTTCTAGAATACTTTGGGTATAGTCTGTCTTCACTCCTTAAAATGTGTAAAAACTTATCAAAATCCTATAAAATGTATTTTTTTAAATAGCACCCATTTATGAATTTGAGGACATAAAGGTCCCCCTGTGGGGGACCCATGCTGGAGCAGCCTGCCCTTGAAGCACTGCACCCCATGAAGAGTGACCCATGCAGGATTCATGGAAAACTGGTGCTTGTAAGATGGGCTCATGCTGGAGAAGTTCATGGGGAACAATCTCCCATGGGAGGGACCCCACTCTAGAGCAGGGTAAAGACTCCTCTCCCTGAGTAGCAGCAGAAATGTATCATGAACTGACCTAACCCCCATTCCCCATCTCCCTGTGAGCTACTGGGGAAGAAGTAGAGCTGGGAAGGAGGGAGGCACGAGGGGAAGGTTTTTTTTTAAGATCTGTTTTTACTTCTCATTATTCTGCTGTGATTTTGTTAATAATAAACTCCATATCTCTAATTCAAATCTGTTTTGCCTGTGATGGTATTTGGTGAGTGATCTCTCCCCATCCTTATCTCAACCCATGAACCCCTCATTTTATTTTCTCTCCCCTGTCCAGCTGTGGAGGGGAGTGAGAGAGATGCTTTGGTGGGTGCCTGGCATTCAGTCAGAATCAGCCCACTACAAGAAGTTACAAGAAAACAACAATGCGAGTTACCGAGTTACATCCACCATGCCTTTCTTCAAATGTTAAGATACAATTAATTGTCTTAGCACCAGGTTTGTTCTGAAGGTGCATCTAGGTTGTAACCTCAACCTGCACCAAGAAGAAAAAACCCAAAACCCCCCAAAAAAATCAAGAAAAACAAGCTCGTCAAACTTAATTGTTTAATTTTTTTCTCAACTCCTCTACCTTCTAGTCAGTTGTTTTAATTCCAAAAGCAAACAAATATAATTTTATGCTATAGACTACAAAAAAAAAATAGTTTACCAGATGTAATCCTTCTTTTAAACTTTCTAACTTGTAAGGGAAACATACAAAATTTCTTTTGCCAATGAACATCTGGCAGAAGAGCATGTGACTTCATACTGTTGAAGATACAGTTCATGGTCTATTATCTGGTTATGAAATTGTCCCTAGCGTCAGGCTATGCTTACAGCTACACTGTGTTTCACTAACTCCATGATTGCATTATCTTAGAGAATCACACCTCAAAGTATGTATTAACTTTTGTTGCTATTAGGTGATTATTTACCATTGTTCCAGTTTGTCCTTTAGAGACCAACACATAATGGATGCTACTGGAAAAAAGGAAGATAAAAAAATCTGTCTAGTCCAGACCCACCAGGAATTTTTTTATAAAAAGTCTAGGCCAGCTTCTCTTGCCTGCAAGACACAGAGTAATGTACCACTGAATATAGCCAACACCTGTTAATTTAAGATGTCCAACAAACTCTAAGAATAGTATATAAGGACATTATCTTATGCTGTCCAGGATCTGTGCCAAGCAATAATACTTAAAAGAGAGCTTGGGCATTAGAGCAGCTCAGGCTGCCTCACAAATTTACAGGTATGGTCTCTCAGGAGGTAGCTTAGTTCTTCAAGTTTTTTCCAGAGGCATTTAATTTTCCTGGTAGTTTTTCCAATCATCTCTACACACGCCTGTGACAGCTTTTACTGGTTTTAACCTCTGAGATAATTTACTACAAATCATGTCTTTGAGCTGCTTTGGATTTTTTCCCCCCATTCTAATCAATAGTGAGCTGTGTGACCTAACATACAGCTGACCTGAAAAACAGGCTATATATCAAAAGTAACTATTCTTTGCAGCTGGCAAAATGACAACAGTTCTAAGAAAAGTAAAATCACCTATTACTTCCTCACTACTACCATTTTATGTATTCCTATTTCCTTCTTGACACATTCCAGTGGGATTTCATAACATGGCACAATGGGTTAGTGAATATTGTAGCAAAGTCTAAATTACTTTTCAGTCACATAATGAAAGCCTCTTCAGATGACATCAGTTAAAGAAATTTAGTAATTGCAAAAATTCCCTCTCAGTCCATACATAATGAAAAATGCAATATATTGTATAACTGTACTTTAGTCCGTGTCACAGAACCTTGACTTAGCATGACTTATGAAAATGGTAAAACCCCCTGTGCAAATACCGAGCAATTAAACACCAAGAGGCCAATCAGCCCGTGTTGGCAAAGATATAACTAGATAAGAATCACTTTGATACAGTGCTGAGTAGCATCCGCTGCCATTTTCATCTCATTGACTTCAAAACTGAAAAATGGATTTTATCTTCAGCTTGAGTGAATAGACTTCCTACTATACATCAGCTTTCAGTTTTTAAAACTGTTTTAGAACCGGTAAATTAAATAAAAAAGTCTGGATTTGTTAAAGTACAAAACAAGTGTGTTACAATATCCATTTGAACAAACTGGTATGAATTCAATTGTTCACTGGTTAGGTTAAGCAAGCTGCCCCTCTCTCTCTGCCTCACTCCAAGAAATGGTTTACACGTTGACGTTTTACTACTCCAGCTGCAATTATCTAACAGCAAGAGAATAAACAGTTAAACAGACAATTCATGCACAGCAATTAAAGCTGCAACTATCCTGTGTCCCTGAAACAATGCATTGGTTATATCTACTGAGTACTCAATTAGTTCAAGAACCCTAAGCAACTTCTGTTAATGTTTTTAAACCACATATTGTCCCTTCCCCCACAGCCCCACTCCTCTGTTGAATGGAATTTATTAAGCACCCTTCTCCAAATACAAGCCATTTTGCCTGCCATGAGTCAGCTGGAATCCCAACAGTTTGACTTCAAAACCGAACACCTTAACCTAATGGAATTTTAGAGTACCTCACTTCCAAAAACCAATGTTCGGGATCTAAAAACACCCTGGTAAGTGTCAATTTTTTTACTAACAATTAACATATATTTTTAAAGCTGTCCTGGAACTAGTCCTTTTTCTTGATTCTGAGGAGACAAGACTCAAAAGCATCCTAAACACATTTCTCAAGACCATTGCAACAGGAGATGGCTACTCAGAAAGTAAACAAACCCTCCACCCATATTAAGTCACTGGTTGTGCCCAGTGTCACTCTGAGAACATACCTGGCTCAGTCTCTGTTTTCGGTGTTAAGTCGTCTTCTCTTGAAATGCTCATTTCTGTCATTTGCTGCGTTACAGGCAAAGCGGCAACAGGCACATTTCTGTTTAAGCACAGCGGAACACATAATTTACATCAGTTTTACATTCCTAATAAAAGCTTTAACTGTCCAGACCCATTAATGAACTATTGGTGCAGTTACTACTGATACGTTTTCCAGACCTATGCTTCTACTATCTTCAAAACACACTTCTTTACTCTGTTTTGGTTTCCCTAGAAGAAAACAGGTGAGCCTGTAACAAATTATTTCTGTAGATAAATAAAACCCATTCTTTTTACTGCAGCTCTACAACACCAAATATTTGAATGATTTTTCAATTTACATGGATTCATAGAGCCCTGTCAGGTCACTGGTCCTTTTTCCTCTGCAGACACTCACTGCAACAGGGGAGGGTTGCTGCAGGCTGTTCCTGCACACTCACAGCTCATTCAACCCTCACAGTACAACCTTAATTTTACCTTGTTTTTTCAGATGTGCTGCCAGCAGCACCTTCACAGTTGTTTAAGCTAGTGTCTGGTCTCTGTGCAGATGAAGATTCTGAGGTAGGACTGTTTGAACCATTGGTTGTTCCTATGTAACAAGAATTTGACAAGTTATGAACAAATTGCAGAAAACACATTAATCAAATAGTCTCCTATACAGCTATGAACTGTCTGCATACAATCTTCACTGCTACTGCTTATTACTTTTTACTTAAAGACACTTTTTACTTAACCAAAATACAGATTGCGTAAGAAAATGCTAACAGAAGAGGCTAAGTGGGAAAGCAAGTTATGGTTGAATGCCAAGCAAACCAGAACACATTACACAGAAATGTATTTTTATCTTTACTGTGCTTTAAAGTAGTATTGAATATTCATTCTTTCAGTTCAGCTTTCAAAAGTCCTCCTAAAAAATGTTCTAGTATTCCTTGTAATCCTCTGTACATTTTAATTTAAAAGAAATAAAGAAGCCCCCAACAACTCCCCACACCCTTACCCATTGGGCTGATTCTACCACTATTCTGCTGTCGCTGAAGATGTTCTTTGTAGCAAACAGAACACATCCCATTTGTCCTAGGATTTCCATAAAATCCACATCCTGTACTACACAGCATAGGCCCTGGGGTCTGGTTTGTCTCCTGAGTCATCTCGATGCTGTAAATAAAACCAAAAACTGCATTAGGAGCTGGCATGCCACCAAAATCAATTACAGGGTTAAAAGTATTAAGAATTAAAAGAATTGTAAGAATGTCTGCTCACCCTGCCCTACCAAGTGATATCATTCTTAAAGAGGGTTATATGAATGTTAATACACTGTTCAAGACTGCAATTTATTGCTAAGCAACATCATTATGAACTTTTAAGACAAGAAAAAGTATCATCATACTAATACTGAGAAATAATATACTTGAAATAATATACTGAGAAATAATACACTGGGCACTGAGCTGCATGTACAGGTTAATTTAATTTGACAGCCAAAAAAACCTCCTTATGTACCAACCTCTGAGCACTAACAGGGATATGCAGAATAAGTAAGACCAAGTTCATACCCACAAAGCAGTTCTGGCAAATAATATAGCTTATTTTTCCTTTACTCCAGCAGAGTCAAGAGACTCCAGCAGAAGAGCTCTGCTTTTTTAGTGCCAATTTCATATAATTTTGAAGCTAATTCCACTATCAGCAGTACTTACTCTCACAGTACTCTTCCAAGGGAAATAACACTAACAACTCCAAACTGTTGAGTATGTTCTATTACATAGCTTACGAATTTACAAAAGACAAAAACCCTTCTCTAATCAAGTTGTATAAAGACTTCTAAGCCTCCCAGAGGCAGTCACTGCTAACTTTTGCAACGAACCGCATGTTGGACGTAAGGTTTTCACCTTCACTGCCTGTTAACCTCTGCAAAGCAAGGTTAGTAGAAAACTGCACAGCAGCCAAATCCTTGATTCCCAAGGGCAATAAAACTGGAACACAGCAATCATGCATTTGCTACAAATTGAGGACATGTAATAATATTGCACTAAAATTCAAATTTAGTAGAAGCTGTTCATATGGCATCTGAAGACATTTTAGTATAAACTTTAGATTGATGTTTTCCTACTCAGAAACTGTCACAGTAAGAGATATTTGACAGCTGACACTTGCCAGAAGTCAAAAGTGCCAAAAGTGAATTCATTACAGCATATAGAAAAATACCTCTAATTAAGAGAGCCCACACTGCAAGTAGTAAACTTATGTTTCTCTAGCACTACAACTGCAACTGTGCCTTTAGCTAAACTAAACTTCTGGGATCACGGTAAACCAAAACCAGGAGAAAGTAAACAAGCAAAATTCATCTTGCCTGCTGGTGGTCACAGGACCCAATTTTCCAGGTATAAATAGCTGTACTATTTATAGCTTTGTAACACCTTCCAGGTATAAATAGCGTCCTTTCTGGCTACAACACAGCTTCACACTTACTCTGATACAATTTAACAGCCAAACACACCAGTCAAGGGAGCTAGAAAAAAAGCCTGACCCACCTAGAAAAAATCTAAAAAAAATCTTCTTATCTGTATTGTAGACCAATGTCTAGATAATACAAAAAAAGACTACTTCTGCCCTTTTTATTACTAACCAGCTAAGACCAACATGCTATCAAACACGCTGCCAACATCAAGTGACCTGCTTAACTTTCAAGTTAGTGTGCTAAAACAAATTTCACCACTTACTAAACGTTGCTTTAGGAGCCAACTCTAACATCCTAATACAAACTAGACACTCAGCAGCTCCTTTGGTCTGCACAGTCTTCCGTGAAATGCATGCCCCTAACGGAACGATCAAGTCGTTCCTACCCATCGCTGAACAAGCCGTGCTTTTCCA
>NW_008238355.1:5594464-5594742 GCF_000691975.1 Corvus brachyrhynchos
AAAACGAGGGCCCCGACGCGTGCGGAAACCAGCCCCAAAACCCGGGCATTGCGTTAGCAACGGGCTCACTGACCTGAATACCCAATTGCCTCAACATCCTCCTCCTGAAAAAGGATCACGATCAAACGCGAGAAGCACAGGAACAAAACAAAAGGAGAATGCACAACACCTACGGGGGTCACTCGCCGCTCACGGCCGCGCTCGGGCGAGGCAGAGCCCAGTGTCGCTACGGGGGACCCGAACCAGCACTGGGCGCTCCCCAGGCGGGTGCAGTCCGG
>NW_008238355.1:5595601-5618279 GCF_000691975.1 Corvus brachyrhynchos
AGAGCCGCGGGCGGGGCCGTGTGGGGTGGCTCCGCGCTGGGGGAGCGCCTGCTCACCGCTAGGTGTCAGGGGGACGGAGTGCCCCAGCGCCGGCGCGCTGCGGCACATCGAGTCTTAGAGAACCTGGGTTGCCTTGAAAATACAATTTTCTTGGGTATTTTTTTGGTTTTATTTGACCTAAATTTGCTTACAATATCTGGGCGTCTTGTGAGATGGAAAGTAAAAATGTAAGAGAATTGCCGCGAAACGGAAGAGAACTTCCAATTTAAATTGCCGGTTATAAATGTCATTGCCAGTTGTCTGATAACATAGTCCTTTCACTGCTCTGAAGAGCAGACATTCACAAAAAAAGAAAGAATAAAAAAGCAACTATACGTTTTACTTAATCCAATGATAAAGAGCTAATTCTGCTTGCCATTTTGGACACAATCTTATCTTCTAAGTGGTCGCTACCTTCAGGAATACCGTGAGATTCACAAAACTGCCTTTTTAAACTTGTGATGTTTGGAATATCAGGGACCCATAAAAGGAGGACACTCCCAGGGTAGCCTTACGATTTTACCACAAAGAGCAAAAGAGTGTGTACATCCTTAGAAAGCGCAGCTTCAGAAGATGGCGGTGATTTTGGACCTCCTGTTGTTTGCTTAGCAGCATCACAAGCAAGGTGCCTTCTGAGGAAATGGATGACTGGTTAGAGAAAGACACACACTTTAAAAAGTCTTCTCAGGTGAACATACTCATTATAGATCAGAAACATACAGCTTCCGTTGTCTTACAGCTGTTGTTTCCGGTTGTATGTTGTGAATTCTTCAAGAATGTGGGTACCTGGAACTTGGCAGATGAGGGAAGAAGGAAATAAGTGGTTTGTGAATCTGAGCAGGGTTCCAGGCATTCCTTTGAAAGGCTGTAAGCTCACCTCCTGATGAAGGGCACCTGCCCTCTGAAGAGGTTTGAAGTGTAGCATTCCTGAAACATTTTGGTGGAGATACTTGTTTTTAGACATATATGGTGAGCAGTCCAACAGAGGGGATGAGTGACCATCTTTCCCACAGATTCTTCTCTAAAATGTGTTGGACTCCCTTATGGCAGTTTAAGATACTTAGATGATCTAAATCAGTATTGGGTGTAAAGAAGTCAAAATGATTTTATGACAAATGTGGAGCATTTTAAAGGATGGAGTTTTAAAGGCACAGCTGAAACTTGCCTATCAGGACAAAAGTGTTCCTCAGTAACAGGAAGAAGACAGAGTACTGCTAGCTTCAGAAGACTAGAGCTAATATGAGGCATTACTCAGAGTTACTGGTCTTTGAAAAATTGCTTCCTGTTTACGTTTTCAACAGGCCTTAACTAAGGAGTAGGGACTATGCTGACTTTTCACTGAAAGATGCCTTTTGTGGGAAAACCAATTGATAGCCCCTGATTCTAATAGTTATTTATATTATTGTATTGTTTTATAGTATTACTTACACTGTGCATTATGTGTTATTTATAGATTTATTTGGATTTCATAGCTACATATGGATAAGTAACAGTCCATGAAGTTTGTGACTACAGGAAATAATAATCATTACTTCAAAGAAGACTATTAAATATAGTTTGATTTCAAAGGAAAATAAACACATTACAAGAAGTATGTTCAGATGCTTTAGGTGGACATACATTTGAATAGAAGGGCAGATTTTCCGTTCTGATACACCCTTTCCTTTTTTACGTCCTTGCACTGAGGAGAGACTACTTCTGAGTACCGGACACTTAAAAGTAGTTTGTTTAAACTTTGGTTCAGTTCTCAGGGGTGTCCACAAATACATCCATCCCTGCAAAACTTGATAAAAAGGAATCAGTACACAAATAATTTCTTTCTGCAAATTTAGGGGGTTTTATTTTAAAATGTTTTTCTGGGACGATAAGGACTGACTGAAAATTTGGTCTATTTTATGTAAAGCATATCACCTTCAGACAGCACAAGCTGCTTGGTGAAGCATCCAAGCACCCCTTTTAACGAAAATGCTGACATGGTTCTGAGGGCTTGCCCATTTTCTGGATGTTTTAAATGTTCAGTGGCCTGTGGAAGATGGAGTTACAGTATTTCAATGTGCTGTAGAGTATGCATGTTTGTGAGAGGGCATCATAGCAGCTATTGTAATTTAAGGTGACTTAAAGACACTTCTCTGTAACCACAGGTACTCCTTAGCAGAGTTTCATTAACTGATAACACCAAATTTGTATGTATCACTAGATTTGCAAGCACACCAGAAATCTCAAGCGTCTCCATTGTATGCCTTAGTGTTTCTGCTGTAACTCACATAGAGGTTAAAACAATGCATCCCCAGAGAAGCCAGCTGTCTGATGCATAGCCAGACTGAGTCAGTCTTTAAAGAAGATGCTTTGGCAAAGTTCCTGTAAACCCCACCCTGAAGAGAAGCCTGATGTGTCCTTCAAGGTATCCAGGTAACAACACCTAGAGGTCCATTTACCTAAAATTCTTAAAAGCTTTTGAACACCTTGATTTAAGTGACTTTTAAGAGGTATGTAACAACTCACGGAAACCAAGGTGTTCGTTAGTCTGATTTCCACAATGACTTGTTTCCTGTAGAGGCCAGTTTTGGCTTTTGCATAAGAATTCTTCCTAATGCCAGCCCAGTATTCTTGCTGTGGCAGCCTTGGATGATGTTTACTTAACTTGTGAATGTAAAAACCTTCACGAAGAACTTTCTCTCATAAGCCATTTGCATCAGACTCTTTTCAGAGCTGTCCATGTTCTTGTTTTGGCAAGTCTTTAAACTCTCTGTAACTTAGTGTATTTAAAAAGCCTTGTAAATGTAAACAAATACAGGTAATTTTCATTAAGATAGTAGTTTGATATTCATGTTTCATTTCCAGAATGAAGATATGTTTGGAAAAAACAGCTACTGCTGAGAATGCAGTTTGAAACATAAAGAATATGCAAAATTAACAACTCTGAGAAATTTACTTCATGACACTCCAAAGTCACTGCAAGCCTTCACGTTACCTGCTTAATTTCTCAGCACTTGGAGATTTCTTTGTCTCTGCGTTCCTGACCCATTTCCAGATATCTGATGGCATCAGTTTCTAGATTCTGCTTTTCCCTTTGGTGGTCTTACTACTAATTAAAAAAAAAAATTAATTTATAGAAGAATAAAGGTAGTGTTTACCCATAATATAGGATAATGATACAGAAATGAATGCAGATGGCAGCAGGGAGGACTGTCTATACAGACGCACTGTCTTGCCATTTTGGGTAATGCTGCATGCTCCCTTGTATTTTAATCTGAATTAAAATGAAAAAAAATCCAGTGATTGCAATATTGATCTATAATATTGATACATAAAGCATACAACATTTTCCCTGCTGATGATCTCATTACATTTGCTGCTTCTTTTATATAGCCCCCACTGCTTAGAAGAGGATGCATTTCTCTCCTGGGATGAAGAGGGCCTGCTGTACTGGGACCAAAGTGGGAATTACATTGAACATTTCTAGAAATCAGGTTAATACCCAAGTATGGATTTATGTACTAACTTTAGTTGAACATATTTGTCTAATAGACTGGGACAAGAGCATGTGTGGTGACAGTGAGACAATCAAAGATCCCTGCCATTTGTTTAATCCCTAGGACACTGCATCAGTGCTCACAGTACTCCTCCTTGTTAAATATTAGCCCAGCCTGCCATGCTAGTTCACAGGCTCAGTTAAACCTGTTTCTAGACATACAAGCCTGAGAAACAAATTTACTGATATGAATGTCTCTCCGTGGGATCAGATTACTTTTTCTACTGTGCTGATAGGTGGGATTGGCCAGTTTAGTTTGTTTTCTTCATAACCTGGAGGTTGAAAGCTGCAGAGGCAGGGAGAATCTCCACTGAGAGCTGGCACTCAGAGTGAAAGTACTAAGGGAGATTTCCAGGCCTATCACGAGCAACACCAGGGATACCTCCCCAGGCACTTCAGCTTCATTCACTGAGGCTCACTCGTGGTCTTGCAAACTCAGTCACCATGAAAATCCCTTTATTAGTCCTTTAATAAAATAAGCACTCCAAAAATAAAATACAGTAAAATAAAATAGTATTATAAAATATTGATTCATCTGGGAAAATATATAAATTACCAAAACTCTAAAGAAGCATTCATTCTTTGGACATTCCTTGTCTTCTCTTGCTTCTTTTTCCAGTGTGTCTAAGCATGCTATATATCCTATATTTCTTTTGATCCTGTTAGGTTTTCAGTACCTGGACTTAATTTACTTGTTTTAAACACTTTTTAATTTTCAGCATTATCCTTTCTGATGGGTTTCTGTTGTTGATAAACTTTCTATTATCCTCTGGTTTCGTCATCACATCTTTTTTCCTTGTATCTCTCAGTTTATTACTGAGGCAGATTTTAAAGCTAGGTAGCCAAGGGGCAGCTTACTGAACGTGTTCATACTGGACTGAATTCTTGGAGCTTTCGATTCTTAGTTCATGGGAAGTTGAAGTCCTTTCTTGTCCATCCAATTCTGTGTCCTCATGGTCACAGCAATAGTATGAACATTTATGGTGCTTTTTTAAAAGATGTTTTTTTATCATCAGAATCCAATCAGAAAGAAGCTGTGCAAGGTCCTTTTGTAAATGTTGAAGAAAGCCTTCTTTACAGTGTGTTCCAACTATGCACATTAAGAGAAACTAATTATTTCTTTTTTTCCTGGAAAGAGATACAGTGGCCAGATACCTTTCTTAAGTGGTCAGTTTTTAAGAAGTAATTGAATATCACCTCATTACCCTGGTCTGTTCCCTTCTTTCCTAAGAGTCAAACTATTTGTTGAAGGAGGTGTATGTCTTGGTTTAAGACAAGTTAAGGAGGTTTTATAAAATGGGTTACCTTCCATGTAGTTTAACCAATCCCTTTCCACCAATAAGGAGAAGCAAATATGAGTGAAAAAAAAAAAAAAAGTTTACAAAAAACCCCCAAAACAGCAACAGGCAAAAAATATCAGTAACAGTCACTAGTTACAAAGGTGCTGAAAGCTCACTGACCCTGGGGACAAAGTGACACTCCAGCTGGCAGAGCAACCCCCAGGATGGAGGCCCCACTGCCAACCGCTGTGGGGAGACGAAGGGAAATGCCGACAGCCCTTCCCTCCCCCTCCATCTCTGGTGGCAGCAGCTCCGTCTGCAAATGCAGCTGGCAGCTCTGGCAGCTGGTACTCGGTCAGGGGCTGGTACTTGGTCAGGGGTTGGTGTTTGCTTAGGGACTGGTACTCAATCAGGGACTGATACTTGGACAGAAAACCACAGTAGTTACTAGGTCTAACCAGAATCATGTAGAAATACCTGTGGATGATAACAAATACCAGTTGTTCTCTTTTGGGGAAGCTAATTTTATGGCAAACAGGTAATCAGGATGAATATTTCTTCCCAAGGAAGGTATGAACGATGCATAGGTGATAAAGCATAGAAAACAGCATTAACATTTGCAGGGCATCAGGACAACTGAACCATGAAGAGATTATAGTTTGCATTTTTCCATTGTCTGTTTCTCTTTGCTGTATTTTGGGAAAAAATACCAGTGTTTTGTTAATAAAGGAAACTGTGTTTACCCTCTGGACTTGAGGTTGTCTATCCCAGAACATTTTAAAAGTAGTCTAAGTGTCATTACTGATAAAATTCCAAAATAATATTGAGTAATGAAACTAGTAATGAGAGGAAAATACAAAAATCTATGGAAATTCTGCCTACAGGTTTTCTTGTTGTGTCTCTTGCTTGTAGCTTCAGTCTTTCACAGGAATTCACCTGGAAAACATTGATGACTTTTTGGTCATGATATCTCACCATGTCCTGCAAACAGACGCTTAGAAAGTTTTGTATCTGAGCATTGCATATTGATCCCTTCCCTCTGCATAGCAAAACTGACCCAAGTGTTTGTGCAATTTTGTTGGTTTCTTCTACTATTAATTCAGGTTCTGGGACTCTGTCCTGTAGCAGAAACACAAGAGAGAGAGGCCAGACCCTTTCTTGGGTGCAGGTGAGCCCTGATGCCAGCCAGGGCACAAGCTGGGGGGTGCCTGTGGGTGGTTAAGCTGTGAGTTAAGCAGTTCAGAGCAGCCTTTTGGTGACCGGAGATCTGATTTACACTGCCAGCAAGACAATATTATAGGACTAGCAGGGAAGGTCCTGAGCTGCTCTTGCTCTGTGTTTGCTCAACAGCACAATGGGAAAATCCTCATTGTGTTTGCTTACCCACGGTGTAACCAGCTTAGCTGGCTTTATTTCAGTTTAGATGTTAGTGGTCTTTCAAAGGTATTAAGCTGTACTGACAGAGCTACACTGAGTGGAAAATAATCTTGTTTTAGATTTCTAGCCTGGGCCTAGATTTTAAAAGTCTAGTGCATAGGCAGTAGCAATGGGGTAAGTTAGGAGAAGTCTCAAAGATTATACCAGTGGTATTTCTGTGGAGATCCTGAGAGTGGCACAAGTGACTTGAGACCTCTCTGTTTGGGAGTGTACCAGAAGCTTTTCATTGATGTTTTATCTGGGGATGTCTCTCCCATAAACTTTCCCGAAAACAGGGTCATGGAAAGGCAGTGTTGAGATACAGCATGGCTCTGTTTTCTGCTTTCACATGGTGGCTGGGGCCTGCCTAGGATTCTTGCCCATTTGCATGTGGTGACCAGAGCATTGCCTTTCCATTTTCTTCTTCTCACGTCCTCCCACTGTGATGCAATCCTCCACTGTAGATGATTCTAGATGTAGATGATGGAGGGTGATTCTGTCCCTGTACCCCTCCTGAGATACAAAAATCACAACAATCCTGCCATTTAACCCACACATCTCATTCATATTGGTATGAAGACTCTTTACTTTGGCTTTAGAGCAGCCCTGCAGCCATTAGAAAAGATATTGGAAAAATATTTAAAAAGCCCCACCAAAAAAAGATGTCATACCTTATGACTTTGAAACTCAGCGTGGCACATCCACTGCTTAATTGATTTATTTTACCATTCTCTCTATAAAGAGAAAACCAACACACACTCAAGCCCACCTCTGATTTTTGTTTTTCTCCAATTTCCTTGATGCTGCCTTTAAATATCCAGGAATTATTGAGCGCTTCTGGCTTGACTTCTGGCTGAGCAGATGAATGTGAGTGCACTGATTTGCGCTTTCCAGCTTACAACTGTTTTGTAGCAGTGCTAGTGTGTGCTCCAGGAAAAAAAGCAGACAAAGAATTGGCTTGTCTGCATGCTGCTGTCTTTTCTTGTGTCCAGATTTGGGCAGGAGGGTGGTGGAAGGCCTTCCATGCTTTTGGCTCTCATCTCCCCTTTGTGCAAGGACTCTTCTATTTCAACTGTAAAATTTGTCATACTTGTAAGTGCTTGTGCCAAGCCGATGGGTTAGTGTCTTTGTGGAGGTTACAGTCATGAACCCTGGCTTTTATTAAAGGATTTGAATGGATTGCTGGCTGCTTACAGGCTTAAAACTGCAGAGAATAGGTATGCAGAGCCCATTTGTATGCCTTTGCATGGTATTTTACCTGGTGCCAGTGTCTGGACATTCTTCTTGCTCCTATTCCTCTCAAAATTTCAAATCAAAATTTCAAATTCTTTCTTATGGTGTAGGCAGCAGATTTTATATTTTTGGATTAATTTCTTCTACCCATGTTTTAACTGCTGTTTATACCTTGGAGGAAAAATGCAGCTCGTTCCTATCAGGTCTAAAATACCTTTTGGGAAGGTTTTTTGTGATCTCTTCTTTCTCTGCCCTTTGGCCACAGATGTCAAGCCTCATCCCTATCGCAATGTAGTACAAGTAATTTCTTCTTTTAACTGTGGCATGTAAAAATGCCTCTCTCTTTGCCTTTCTGTGGTCAGGGTAGTGTGAAATTACATCACTTTAACAGGGTATCAAAGTGCATAGATAGGGCACAAAGGAAGCCCACCTGTTGTACAGTAGTGAAGGGCTGACAAAAGGTCCAAGTGGGGCTGTGGTCATACCCTATCAATTGAAGGAGTTACCTGGCAGCTCACAGGGGCAGGTGGTAGAAATAATCTTGTAGACCATCTTACTAGAAAACACAGCATTATTAAAATGTGTATTTAGCTGAGTCCCCAAAGGCTGAAATGATAAGAACAAAACAGCTGCAAAGATTTATATTAATCTTTGGTGTACTGTTTTATTGCAACATGTGGAATATGTAGAAGTTTTCTTAAGAAACAATGTTCTTTGATGTTTGATCTTTGTATACTTTCAAGCCTAATCAACAGGAAGGGAGATTTAATCTGGGAAACAGATAGCAGCTAACAAGCAAACTCTAAATGATGCCCATGTATCAGAAAAATAAATCCTTGTTTAAGTTTAGGGTTGACATGCTTCAACGATCTCAGATCTAGGGGGAGGTTTAACAAGGCTTGGGAAGAAAGGATGTTCACTGATACTGGACACAAAGAATGCAGAATTTATGTGACATCTGCTAGAACTCCCAAGATAAGGGAGAAACTAATAAAGCCAACTCAGCAACTGTGCTGAAATTAGCTCTGACTGGGTAAAAGATAATTCCTGCAGGGGAATCTGTGACCACCGGCTCACAGACCACCAACCTGAGAGGCCCACTGACTCAAAAGAAGAAAAAGACTGAGCATGCAGACTAAGTAGCATGGGAAGTGAGAGTCATTAACCAGTGGAGGAGAGGATGCTGACTAGTAAGAACTATGTAATAAGAACTAACTTTTAGCAAATGAACACTAGTTCCCTTGTTTGCTAAAATGTATATATAGTAAAAAGCTTTAATAGTTGGGGTGCTTCATTTGTGGAATTCCATAAGGCATCCAGACTTGTGCAACCTTGAAATAAGCAATCAATGCCTCTCTAGAGTATATAAATATTGGCTTGTTGCAAACCAGAAAATGAATCTGATTTTGGCAGACAACAGTCTATTTGTAAATAGTCCACCATTACTGAGTCACTGTACATGACTGCATCTCCAACGATGACTTTTTCTGTCTTTTTTTAAAAAGTTTTTTTTTTAAACTTTTTTTAAAAAAAAGTTTATATTAATGATTTTTAGTATATGGTACTGCTTACATTACTGAAATAAAAATTTCAGGTTAAGTCTTACAGCATGTTGTAACTTTAGGGATCACAAGACCGTTAATCCACACATCATTGCATGTCTAATATAAGATGAATTCTTACTGGTTAGGGGAATGAACGGAAACTGTCTGTTGGTGTTCTTCACCCACTGAAGAATCTTAGCATCTGCTAATAGCAATTTTGATTTTTCTGAAATTGCCTGTGGACAATCTTCATGAGTGTCCCTTGGCTCAGGAGCTCTGGTGTTACACAGATTTTTTTCATCTGCTTTTTCTAAGTTTACCCGAACACTTCCTAATTTTCACACTTTTTCTGTTCCAATGGATAGTGAAGCAAGAGATGGAGATATGCCCATGAATGTGTGTTTAGATATGTGACACAAAGAATCACCCATCTTTAACTTAGCAGACTCCTTTTGCTGAGCCTTGTGCATTCACACCTTTGCAGAAAGGAGAAAATAATTTTGAGGAGCTACAGGTATTGTTGAGTAGTAGTGGCTTCATTCATCAGCAGAACTTTGCTAGATAAGGCAAGAGGTCACAGGAGAAATTCTTGTACTGAAAATGCTGTGGTTCCCAAGTATCAACAACTAGCAGTTGTTAGGTTTTCAATGTAAGAACTGGGAGTTAAGATGTAGGTTTTCTGGTAAGAAGGTTTTGTGGTTATTTTATGAAATTCAAAAGTGAGACCTAAATGGTGTACCTTTCCACGGTCACTGTAATTACAGCACTTTGCTCATCTTTAGGAACAGGGAGACTTCACTGAACTTTAACCTTTGCAGAGTCATGAAAGTTTTTGCTTTCAAAATTCAATTAGAGTATTTAAAAAATCCATATTTTTTAAGGTTGTCTTTGAAGCCCAGGCTTTATAGAAAATTTTGCTTTCCATGCAGCCAGAAGCAAAGCTTTCCATACAGCCTTAAGTGGATACTTTGTAGTCCAGGAGTGCCTGAGAACATTGTGAAACCTAGTGTTTGAAAGTTGAAGTTGCCAGCATGGCCTTAATTCAGGCCCCTTGAGGTTAGGCATTATGCTACCAGGTTTAATTACATTGTTGCATACATTTTTTGATACTTAAAATTTTGTCTGCTGTTGTGCTAATGTTAATAAAACTTCCAATGTTTGATTTTTTTCTTAATGGTCCCCTACCCTCCAAATCTGGCTGCTCTACATCCCTGGAATTCTCTTTAGGCCTCCACCTTAATCGATGGGCAGTTAAGCTCCCTCTGAGCTTATCAGAGACAGTGTTCCTTGGAAATTCTGCTGCCTGACCAACTGCTGTTGTCTAATGCCTTGGAATGCTACTTACGTGTACCATTTGCCTGGATGAAACAATATTATATTTACTGAACTTCCGAGGAAATTTCCAGCCCAGATTATGGCCAGGAGGAAGACTGACAGACAACTGAATCCAACCCTGAGCAGCAGTCCCACATCTCTTTGAGCTCTGCTGGGCCACAGTGGCTGCCCCAACACCTCCCTCCCATTGCAACAGCTCTTGGAACTCAGCTGTTTTGCGGTTTACAACACGCGGGTCACTGAAACCTGGCATTAGGGTCTGGGCTGATTGTCCCCTTCTTGAAGTTCAACTCTCACCTGCTGAGAGGTACAAAGGTATCTAACATGAGTATTTCACTGAACTTGAGGTGGGTTTTTAGCAAGTATATATACCTCTATGCATATTTCTTTGTGCTTGTATGCATGCACAAATTGATTTAAATCTGATTTTCCTTTGTATGTTTCATTCGTGTAGTAAGTAATACAGTGAAACTTACCATTGAACTTTGTTAAGTTGTGCTTTTGGAAATTTATATTAAACCTTTTTTTTTTGAAAAAATAAAAAAAAAGACCTTTGATGGTGATTCTTTAAATGACATAAATCACTCATTCATGACAGATTTGGAGGAAGCTGGAAAAATGGGGAGGTAATTTCTTGGGATTTTTAAAAAGGACCTTTAAGAACCACCCCTTAGTAATTGTCTTCTTGAGATCTCCTGGCCACCTTTCATATGGTCTTTAACAGACATAAGGAATCCTAACACTATTCTCATTATTTGAACTAAAGGAGTGACTGCTAGTGGTAGAAGCCCAATTGACTTAAGTTTCCTAAAATGCTAAAGGACAAAACCATAGACGTGTAATGCAGCTCGGGCTACTGGCCTCTTTCTGGATAACATACAGCACTCTCCTTTTCCCCTCCTTTTCCAGTCTGAGAGGCTGAGTATTAAACATGAAGATGCTCCAAGAAGGATCAAAACTCCAGGCCTATTATACTGTATTATTTTTAGTTTGTTCTGCCAATGAACGCAGGCTTTGTTCTCTCAGCAGCTATTCATCTTCTTTTAAGATGGATGAGAATTGCAATCAGCCTTTTCCTAGTTCCATCTCTGTGCTCTTTGAGGGATGCTGTTTTGGACTTCCCTTATGGGGAGCTAATCACTCACACTTTTCAGGAGCTGCTCAACTTCTCAGAGGACACAGACCATGTAGCAAATGACAAAGTATTTTTCTAATTAAAAGAATATGTTGGAAGAGAAAATAAATAAATTCTTAAACAAGGCCTTTGAGATTGTTCTTAAAGAAAAGCAGACATTTGAAAAGAGGAACAATAAGAACATATTTTTAAAATCAAAATCTCATGGAAAAAGATCTTTGTGGTTGAGGGGATGGAATACAGACACCAGTTTCACCAACTGTAATTAAAACCATAAACCTCTGTTGTGATCTGAATAAAAAAAATATCCTAGGATCCTTATGGAAGTCATTAGTCAATCTCCTGGAGCACCACTGAAAGAGAGAAGAAAGCTCCAGTGTCACAAGTTACTCCACAATGGCAAACTCCTTTACCTACCATGAGTTCCACTAATTTTACTAATTAGTAGGGTAATGTTTTTATCCCAAATGTGAGCTTGTTACCTGGTGCACAGCACCAACTCACACACCAAGGTGAAGTATTTCTATCTTTTATTCTAAATTTGTGCAAAGTAGGGAGCTTGGTGGTAACCCATGAAATGCTGGCTTATGGATCATCAAAACTGTACATTATTTATACATTTTAACAAACAGAGGCATCAGCATTCATTGGTTACAATTACATAATTTTTCATTCTTTAATACTCAACCCCTTATTTATTAGTTATATTTCTTGTTTCCTATGCTTCTTAGTCCGCAGGTGCAGTTCTTCCCTTCAAGTCTGGGGTCCGTTTTGAATCGGTGAACACTGAGTCGGTGGATATGATGGCTCACTGCTGGAATTCTTTCCCCCAGTTACTGCTCAGTTCTGCTGGCTTCACCCCCGTGGCTCTCATCCAGACACCCCATTCACCTTGGGATTGCCATAAATTTCCCTCGAAACAAAAGATTAGACAAGCATACAACATTCACAATGCAGTTGCTTAGTCATAACTGTCTATCTGTAGCTACTGATTAACTAAAGTTTGATTCAAATTTTGAGGTGCTTAAATCTTGCCAGGCTTGATATCAAGGCCTTAAAGAGACATAACTGGCAGCTTTGGGGAACATCAGTGCTTGGCTTGGTCTCTGATTTTTTAGTTTTATCAGCATAGACTTACATTGGCTGGATGATGGCAACAGCACTGGAGAGGGTTGATTAGTGAAGCAAATGGAGGAGCTTTGCCCGGCCCAGCGCCTGCAATGTGCTGCAATAGTGATATGCTCTGTGCATCACTCCGGCACTGTGCAGCGTGGCTGTGCAGGCTTTGCCACACCTTCAGGGAGGTGAGGAGTGCTGGCTCTGTCCCCCCAAACTCTGCTTTAGCACAGCAGGATCCTGGGTCTGCATCAGCCCATCTGCCATCCCCATCCAATGTGTACGTGCCCATCCTGCTACAGTGACTTGCAGTGTGAAGGCCTCAAATATACAGACAGACAGTGCCAAACCATGAGTGCCTGCAGAGATTTCCCAGCATTTATAAAAGGATCCATATAATCAATAAGGATCTAGCCCTTAAAACTTTGCAACTGTATAGGTAAGATAAGAGATGTTCTATGAAAAGGGTGTTGTCCTTTTTGACCATTATAACTTTAATAATCTCTTCTTTAGCCTTATCTTTTTTGAAAATACTTAGGCAGCCATTGTCTCAGAAAAGAGAGAGACCAAGAGCAAAAGACGTCCAATGGAAGGGATTTTATTTTCATGTCTTTCTGTCCAAGAAAGAGTTCATTGTTCCACCTCCACAGTTCATTGCTGCTTGTGAAGAAAGGAGCAAATTACTGAGTGCCAGCAGAGGAAAAGAATGGTATTGAACCAGGATAAACAGGGGTTGTCATCATGACAAGAACAAGCCAGATAAGAAATCAGTTGATCTGTGTCAGATAGATGATGTTATATTTCAATATTCCAGTAGTGGTCATGCTGTCTCTGATGCCTTTTGGAACTGCTTGTACTTTGATTTAATCTAGAACTAAAGCTTTAAAATAGATTCAGTAAGCCCCTGGGGGGAAGAGCTACTTGTCAGCTGCGATTACATTTGATTAGTGCAAGAGGGAAATTTGCCATTTTACCCCTTTAGCTCTATCAAGTCTCTTTGGAGTTCCATATTCCCTTTTGATTCTCTGAGTTCTGAGTTACAATATACTACCATGTTCCTGATGTGAAGTTTTGTAGCAATCATTGTTGACACAGAAAAAGATATAAACCCAGCCAATATAAAAAAAAAAATCCCCCTTCTGCATTATGTAGAGAATAAATTTATTTTTCTTTCTTTGTGAACATAAAATAGCAGTAAAGAAATGTGGCTGAATAAATGAAGGTGGGCTGGTATTCTTTTTTCTAATAATTTTGATGGCACTTTCTAGATGGGAATTTTGACCCGTAGAACTCTGTTGATCTGATTACAGTGCTATAGTTATGCTGGAATAAATTCCATGAAAGCAGTCTTACTCCTGAAGAAGAGTGTCATGCCAGGATTCAATATTGATATGACTCTACTGAGGTATTTTTACCAACATTATTTGACTGTAAATTTCTCCATGTAGATAAAACGCTTAGCACAAATGCCTAGGGCAGAGACCCACCCTTAATATACACCAGGACTTGAAGCTATCTGGAATGAGGTGCTGGAGAATGGCTCAAGCACCCTCCCTTTTGTTCCACATATCTATGAGTTCCTCTACTGAGGTTTAACCATTAAGTGTATCATTGTCAACTGGAAAGGCTCTTCCTCAGTGGAACAATATCAAAGCTTCATGATACGCTGTCCAATGCAGTCCCTTTTTTTTCCCCTCACAATGTATGGCATTCACTGAGCAAAATCAAACTGGGGGACATCTGTAGCTAATACTGGTTTGGAGGAGAGGAGTTGGACTTTTCAGGCATAGCTGTAGACCAGAGATGTTAACAATCACATGAGAAATGTGTATTTGATATAAATTAGTTAAAAGCCTCTGAGCAGTGCTGCTGTGGTCTGGATAGTTACTATGACAGTATGTCAACTAGCATGATGGCTGATTTATGTGCAAAGTTATGATTAATTGTAAGTGGGTTTGGGGGTGCATTTGAGCTCCTTTTTTTATTTCACAAGAACCACTTTGTGATAGAATTTGGCCTTCATTACCTCTTCATACTTTCAGTTGGTTTCATGTTGTGTAACCAGGTCCTAGCAGCATGGGCAATGCAATAAGGAAAAATTAACTTTGTGGATGAGTGTTGATTGTACCTAGGACTTTTCTGCATGTTGAATTTACTTAGTAAATTCTGCACTGATACAGAGATCTTCATATAGGTAGTGTATTCCCCAAGTTTGACATGATTGCCAGCTGCTATATTGCTGGGGTCTTTTGTGCTTGGCCTTGCTATCAAAATGTCAGAATGATGAGGAGCAGAAAATTTACAGTCAAAATGCGCCAGAGCTTTCCTGGAACACTGCTGCTGAGTGTTACACAACATCTGCAAACAAAAGTTTGATAACCCATGTGAGTACGATGAAATGGAGGAAAGAGGCTTGTCTTTGGAAGGGTTACACATGAAGGACACCCAGTAGGCCAAGCAGACAAAACCTAGGAATTGCTGAAGAAGGGGAATTGCTATATTCAGGGAACTGGAAAGGTGTTGCAGAAGCAGATCTTATGGTTAAATGAACTAACAAAGCATGCTTTCGTGCTCCTCTTCTACTTCCACTTCGGTGTCTGACTGCCTGTACATTAACCTGAAGTCACATCAGCAGCAGGTTCTGAAAACCCTGTGCATGAGGAACAGCTGCCAATAAGAATCTGTGGCTCAGAAACTGCAATAACACTGCTTCAAAGAGAAGAATAAATCAGGGCTGTATACGGACAGTCCTCATGGAGCTTGACACTGGGAAGCATCCAGCAAATTTAGGGGATGGTGAGGTATTTCCTGCTACTCTGCAAAGGATCAGTACAAGGGCTGGTGCTGCTGGGCAGAGAATTTCCTTCTGACAGGCATGAATTACTCTGCCTCCTCCCAGAAGCATACCTTGAAGTGTCATAACTGTTCCACTAGTGATTTCTTTTGTAGTGAAAACAGTGACCCATGGAAGCTGAGTTGCTTTCATCCGTCTGGAGGCAAAGGTGGTGCGTTAACTCCTTCAGCCTCTGGATTTCCTAGGGGGGTTCCAAGAGGCAAGAAACCTTTAATCCAAAGATTAAAATTTTCAAACTGAGATCTTTCTGATCTTACAGAGCCTGTACTGTTTCCCAGCATGTAAGAAGTTGCAGTTTAAGAGAGAGATATTGCTTGTGCAAATTCTCTTTTTGCCCATTAAACCAAATGCTACTTACTGCCCAGAGAGAGCTGGAAAACACCATTTTACAAAGCCTGAGGACAAATTCCATGGAGAGTAATGAGCCAATATGTTTCAATAAGTAGTGAGCCAATATGTTTCAATAAGTAGTGAGCCAATATGTTTCTCTCTTTCTCTGAGCCAGTATGTTTCAATAAGGCATACTGAAGTGCAGCAAAAGCATATTCTCAGGAGACCTGGGCTAGCAGTTCACACCCCATGAACTAGGATACCTGACCCAATATGCTGGCCAAAGTCTCTTTTGCCAAATGCATGTCTTCACATCTGTGTGAGATGTCCTTGATACCATATCCCCAGCAATTCTCCTTCAGGAAGTGGCATCTTCTAGTGCCACTAGTGAGTCTCTAGTGAGACTGCCTGGAAAATTGGTGTCTTTCTCTTTCTGCAATGCATCCCGTACTGCTTCAGACAATACTGGCGCCAATACTCCAGAACTGGATTCTGAGGTTGATATTACACACCAAGGATCACTTTTTCCCAAAACTTGCTCTGTGGTTCCCCTGCATCTGTTGTGGTGACTGCTAGTTCCTGGTAAAATCAAGTCTTCATCATCTGTTGTAGATGATGAAAATTCAGAAAACAAGAAAATATACAGTAATGTCCATAAAGCTAGTCAGTAGCCATCTTGAGGACTGATGAGGGGAAAACAGTGGCAATAACTGTAATTCAAGAGATGTGCTCACCTTCATCATAAGAGTCATGCTTGTCAGGATATCAGCACTGCACTAGTTAGCACCTGCAGGCACCTGTGGAACATCATGAACTTCCAGGTGCTCTGTGTGTTTGCAGGAGCTCTCCTATGTGTATGTCCCTGTTGCTGAAGCTCAAAGATCCTTGTCTTTTGAAGCCATGCATTGCTCTCTTCTCCCTGATGATATCTCCTTACTGCTCCCAGAACCACAGTGTGCTAAATGAAGCTATTCTGTGTTGTCCTTGCTGAAGCAGCTACCCAGGCTTCTCTTTCCTTGGTCTCATGCTTGTTCTCTTTCTTTTGCAGCTGCAGAGGAGACAGAGGGTCCTGTGACTTCCCATGCATCCCCAGTCTTCTCACCAGCATGGCAGGATGAAAACCAGAAAGGGCCTTTGCTCAACAAGAACAAAAACATCTCTGTATTATCAACCCGGTGTTCAACACAAATCCAAACCAGCCCCATGCCAGCCACTGTGAAGAAAATGAACTCTACCCCAGCCAAAACCAGTGCAGGCCACTAAAGCCATGGTCACAGCTGCTGACTAGCACAATTCTTGGCTTGCAGCCAGCTTGCACTGACCAGTGGCCCATCAAGTGCATGCACACCATGTGTGTAGTGCATCTGCCTATCAGACAAGTGTGGGCTGCCCTTCTGGCGGTTGTGGCTGTCCACTGACACTGGGTGTTCGAAAGAGTCATATCGTGAGATGGCAGGAGAACATTGCAGGGTTTTTCTTGTGTGATCCTAAGGGGGAGGCATAGCATTTTTTAGAATTGCTCCATGGCCTACATCTTAGTACTAGGAAAATGCCACCAGGAATGGAGGTCAGCACTATCATAACGAAGTGAAACCCATTAGAGAAAACCTTCCTTGCCTGAAAGCACCAACTCACTGTAAAATGAAAGCTGTTGGGAGTGCTGCCACTGAGTGCCTGCTCAGATGGTATGCTTACCATGAAGTACATAATCCTGATGTAAATCAAAAAAGCAGACAAGTTCTAATTTTCTGTGTTGGGTTGGCTTAGGTTGGTGTCACTGAAATAAATGCAGTTGCACAAGTGAGATGTACATATTCATTGCAACTGCTCTAGACTGCTTTTTACAGAATTTGTTTTTGTATTTTACATGATCCCCAAACTAGAATAATTCTGACCATGACACTAGAATTCAGCTTCTCCTTAGAAAATAATATTATATAGGCATTCAGCAGTCTGAGTGTACCCCTGCCTTTTTGCACCAAAGCTCCACTTACAAGCTGGTGGTGAAATCCTTTAACATTACCAAAATACCTCAGAAAAAAAAACTACCTAGAATTAGTTACCAGTCCCAGACTAATTATAAACCGAGTTGGCTTCCCAGTTCTGTTCCAAGTTATGGCCTAACTACAAAATGCCAAGATTTGCATATTGTCATAAAATGCCACAGACCAGAGTTAGAGCCATGTCAGGGTACAGAGGCCGAGCTGCCAGGCTGGCTGATCACCACTGCTGTACTCAGAGATGCTGCTGGGTCAGCAGAATGCCAATTTCCTGAACACTAATTCAGAAAGTCTGTAAGCAATTGGCTGGAAAACACAGGATATTTATCTCACTGTTTCATTATTGCTGCACAAGTGTCACAATTCTTCTTCATCAGTGGTGGTGGGCTGACCCTGGCTGGATGCCACGCACCCACCAAAGGAGCTCTCTCACTCCCCTTTGCAGGTGGACTGGGGAGAGATAATAACAAAGAATTCATGAGTTGAGATAAGGACTGGGAGAGATCAATCACCAAATACCATCACAAACAAAACAGGCTAGATTTAGAGATATTAATTGAATTTATTACTAACAAAATCAGAGCAGGATAATTAGAAGTAAAACAGACCTTAAAAACACCTTCCCCTCATGCCTCCCTCCTTCCCAGCTCTACCTCCTCCCCTAGAAGTGCAGGGAGCCAGGGAATGGGGGTTATGGTCAGTTCATCGCATGTTGTTTCTCTTGCTGCTCAGGATGAGGAGTCCTTCCCCTGCTCATCATGGGGTCTCTCTCATGGGAGACAGTTCTCCATGAGCTTCTCTGATGTGAGTCCATCCCACAGGCAACAGTCCCCCTCAAACTGCTGCAACATGGGTCACTCTTCCATGAGGTGCGGTCCCTCAAGGACAGGCTGCTCCAGTGATGGCATCTCTCTCCATGGGCCTCCTCTCAGGCATCCCCCTGCTCTGGTGTGGAGCTTGTCTGGTGCTTGGAAGATCTTCTTCCCTCTCCTTCTCCACTGACCCTCGTGTCTGGAGGACTGTTCCCATCACGTGTTCTCACCCCACTCTTATCTGGCTGTGATTACAACTGTGCAATGACTTTTTTTGTCTTTGTCTTTTTAAATATGTTATCACTGAGGCACTGTCATTTCTAGTTGGCCTAGTCTTGGCCAGTGGCACGTTGGCCTTTGGAGTGTCTTGGCATTGCCTCTGTTGGACATGGAAGGAGCTTCTCGCAGCTTCTCAGAGAAGCCACCCCTGTAGCCCCCTGCTACAAAAGCTTGGCCATGTAAATTCAATACAAGTAGCTAAGCAAGGGAAATATTAATTTAAGGGCATGAAAATAAAACCAGACTGTCACTCTGGGCACTGTTAGAGACAATGGTGAGATTATAGTAACAATGAGGAGCAAACTCCTTTCTTTTCACAATTTTCTCATCTTCATGTCATTGTCCAGCTTTCTTTGTGATGAAACCCAAAATATAATGAAGAGCAGCTATATTTATTCAGTTTGACTATGTGAGATCAAATTACTTTTTGTCTTACAGTTAACTGCTGCTTACTTATTTGCTGTGCATTATGTAAGACCACGATTTCAATACTCTCCTCAGCTGTGTGAAGGAAGACTATGTGTATGCACGTGTGTGTTCAAACTGTCTTTTCTCTGTATGTGATGACTGGATGCCAAGTACATCATCCTCATTACCAAAATACAGATGAATAAAAATAATGCAATATGCAATAATCTGTTTTTCATGTACATGAGGTGTGCAGGCAGACCTGTTTGGTGCAGCTTAGCAGCCCAAACCTTAAAGATTTGCTGTGCAGTGTCTTGACACAAAGCTTTCTGTGAACTATATTGCAGGCTGATGCCTTGTTATTATTTATGGTGCAAAATATAAAGACACCATGTATCTTTCTCATGTAACTCCCTGGGTAAGAGGAAGCATGTGTAGCCACTATGACCTTGCAGTAATGAGTATCTCAGTTAAAGGAATGGAGAGAAGTACAGCAATTAGAAACTTGCAGTGTCTGGTTAATACTCAGCCTTAGCCCCGTATCTGAAAATGATTGTTCATTTATTAAAATCTGAACATATTTTCGAAGTTCAGGGCTCTTGACTGTCCTTCCTTGAACTGACAACATGAGAAAATAAAACCCTGGGCAGTTTTCATCCTTCAAGTCTACTCTCTCTGTTTCCTCAGGAACATACAACTTGCTTGGACTCTTACAAAAATGTTGTAAGTATAAACAATTAAAGGTGGACCCTAACCTACCATATCAGTGCTGTTTAACTGCATGCTAATGGCTGAACATTTCTTGCACTGTCAGTGAGGTTCTTCTGTGACCCCTAGCAGTACTCACAGTCCCTTAGGGAACTGTATTTTTTAAAAAAGCAGTACTTAACACTTGGAAATGTGACAAGTCTCTGTAGAGCCATAAAATTACAGGCAGTTTTGCACAAGTGTCTATTGAAAGGCAGCAGAGCATCCCTGCTTCTTCCATTCAGAATTGATTAAAAAAACTTCTGCCCATACCTCTTCCCTACTTTTAAACCAGAACACAATGCGCTTTTCTCTCTCTTGAATAAAATTTATTTTAAAGAGGTGTGCACAACAAGTTTGTATGTCTGATGACTTGGAAAATATTTATACTTACATTCAGAACATGTTGGAGTCCACTGAGGGGCGTACATTGTACATAGTTTAGTATACACAAAACGAACAAAATGTATTTGGCATATGTCTAGATGTCATTTACTGTGGTTGAGCAAAGCAAACATAAAAGGTTCCAGACTACATTTCTGACAAGCATTTTATTAGAAAATGTGCAGAAGAAGTGTGTTAATATCAAAGTTCAGAAGAAATCAAGCCTATTTTGTTGGCTGGCACTTCTCTTAAACAAAGTGAATAGGGAAATGTTTGAATCACATGAACATTTCCCTATTAATACTTAAGTGGAAGAGTTACAGTGTGTAATAAATACCTTTCTCTCTCTTAAGTATGTGTACAATGTATTTTATCTTATATATAATTCAATATAGCAGTTGCAAAATTGACGGTAATACAGTAATATTTTAAGATATTTTGAGCATTCCAGACCTTTCTCCCCAGGTCCTTGAGTTTCCTTTCTGAAGAATTTTGAAATGTTGGGTTGTTGGCCATTCAAAAGAATAAAAACATAAAAATTCTTCATAAAACTGCCACTGCTCAGTACTAGCGATGACTACTTTATTGACAGAGCTCTGGTGGCAGTAACAGATCAGATATAATACTTCAGAGAAAGTGGAAGAAACTTATTTGAGACAGCTACAACCTAGAAAACATAGCTCAGTTGGTCAGAGCATGGTGCTAATAATGCCAGGGTTGTGGATTTGATCCCTGCACAGGCCAGTCACTGAAGAGTTGGACCTGATGATCCTTGTGGGTCCCTTCCAACCCAGAATGTTCTGTGATTCTGTAATATAGTGTTCTTGAGATTCATGATAAAATACTGTCTTGCTTTCACATGTGCAGTGAATTTGTTGATAGAGGATAGCTGAAGACTGGACAAACAAAAATGGTTTTCCTATCTTCTGTTTTTCTGATTCTGTGAAGTGATACAGTCTGCTGTTAACCTATTAAAATAAGCTTTGAGTGCTCACCATCAATTTTCAGTTTTACATTCAGTAACAACAACATCTGGGGCATTACTCAGGCTCAGACTGCTGCCTGGCACTAGTGGGTGTACTGTGACCTGACATGGTCAGAAGATGATCAACCCTGATTCTGAGCCTCTCCCTGAGGCCACCAAATAGTTTAGAAGGTAACTATTGAGTAGTAAGATTTTCTTGCCTTCCTGCTTGTCAGGTAAGGCAACTTTTTTCATGAAGAAAGAGGATGGAGGCAGCTGAAGATTTCAGTTAAATCAAATGCTGAATCACCTCAGGGCAAACGTTAAACCACACAAGTTCTTCTGATTTCTATGGCAGTGTCACCTTTGTAGTTGGAGGAAAGAAGTTCAGGTAGGAAGGTAATCTAGTCTGGTTCTTTACACTGGGCTTCAGCGTACTGAGCAACTGGCATGGTCTAAGTGGGATATCTTTTGCAGGACATGCAATTTCAATTTAAAGAACAGGTATAAATTGTAACAGAAAATACAGTATACAGGAAGCTACCTGCATACTTGTAACTAACACATGCAATTACCCATGAATGAAACTGACATTTTAAGAATGCAGAAGACTTGTCCAGTCACAGAAATCTTTCTGTTTCCACTATAGGAAGGCTTAAACAGCAAGAGAAAACCTCAAATTTTGACTAATTGTGGGTTTTTTTATACATTCTTCTTATCATTTCATACACAGACTTCGTGAGATGTAGCAACATTCAGGAAAGCCCGCTGATCTTCAGTAATGGCTGGGTCATGCCTGCACTAGCAGAAGCCTGTCCCTGAACTTTTTTATAATTCTACATTTCCTCTTTACAGCTGCTCACCAGCAGCCATGTTGTTCTATATAGGAGTGCTTTGAAAAAATTTGAGGATGCTAAAAAATGTCACCTTTGCAAATCAGCTCCTTTGCTGTGGTATTTGACAGGAATGATGCTGCAGAAGTGGAAAAAAAATGAAAGAGCCTTAAAAATATATAGAATTTACAAAGGGCAGGCCAAGGAGGTAAGGCCATGAAATTAAGCAAAAGCTGCACTTTAAAAAAGGTTTTCTAGCTGGGGAAGTATTAGGCTTGTGCACTGGCAAAGAATTGGTGGAAGTCTGTATGCACCTTTCATAAAAGGACTTGAAAGTAGTGCTGAATATATGTCAGGGAACAAGACTGGCCTGGTAGCAGAAGGATGGAAGAGATCATAGATCATTTCTGTCTTTAATTCTTGTGATTCACATTCTA